>NC_046373.1:24788704-24910429 GCF_011125445.2 Fundulus heteroclitus | reverse complement strand
AACAACTACCACAGCTGCTCCCACAACTACCACAGCTGCTCCAACAACTACCACAGCTGCTCCAACAACTTTACCACTGCTGCACCAACAACTACCACAGCCGCTCCAACCAACTACCACTGCTGCACAACAACTACCACAGCTGCTCCAACAACTACCACATCTGCTCCCACAACTACCACAGCTGCTCCAACAACTACCACTGCTGCAACCAACAACTACCACAGGTGCTACCAACAATTCAAACCACAGTTGCTCCAACAACTACCACAGCTGCTCTAACAACAACAACTGCTGCACCAACAACTACCACAGCTGCTCCAACAACTACCACAGCTTGCCCAACAACTACCACTGCTGCACCAACAACTACCACAGGTGCTCCAACAACTACCACTGCTGCACCAACAACTACCACTGCTGCACCAACAACTACCACAGCTGCTACAACAACTACCATATCTGCTCCCACAACCACCACAGCTGCTCCAACGACAACAACAGCTGCTCCAACTACAAGTACAGCTGCTCCAACAACTACCACATTTGCTCCAACAACCACCACAGCTGCTCCAACAACTACCACTGCTGCACTAACAACTACCACAGGTGCTCCAACAACTACCACTGCTGCACCAACAACTACCACTGCTGCACCAACAACTACCACAGCTGCTCCAACAACTACCACATCTGCACCCACAACCACCACAGCTGCTCCAACGACAACAACAGCTGCTCCAACCACAAGTACAGCTGCTCCAACAACTACCACATTTGCTCCCACAACCACCACAGCTGCTCACACGACAACAACAGCTGCTCCAACAACTACCACAGCTGCTCCAACAACTACCACAGCTGCTCCAACCACAACCACAGCTGCTCCAACAACTATCACAGCTGCTCCAACAACTACCACAGCTCCTCCAACAACTACCACTGCTGCACCAACAACTACCACAGCTGCTCCCACAACTACCACAGCTGCTCCAACAACTACCACAGCTGCTCCAACAACTACCACTGCTGCACCAACAACTACCACAGCCGCTCCAACAACTACCACTGCTGCACCAACAACTACCACAGCTGCTCCAACAACTACCACATCTGCTCCCACAACTACCACAGCTGCTCCAACAACTACCACTGCTGCACCAACAACTACCACAGGTGCTCCAACATCAACCACAGTTGCTCCAACAACTACCACAGCTGCTCTAACAACAACAACTGCTGCACCAACAACTACCACAGCTGCTCCAACAACTACCACAGCTGCTCCAACAACTACCACTGCTGCACCAACAACTACCACAGCTGCTCCAACAACTACCACTGCTGCACCAACAACTACCACTGCTGCACCAACAACTACCACAGCTGCTACAACAACTACCATATCTGCTCCCACAACCACCACAGCTGCTCCAACGACAACAACAGCTGCTCCAACTACAAGTACAGCTGCTCCAACAACTACCACATTTGCTCCCACAACCACCACAGCTGCTCAAACGACAACAACAGCTGCTCCAACCACAACCACAGCTGCTCCAACAACTACCACATCTGCTCCCACAACCACCACTGCTGCTCCAACAACTACCACAGCTGCTCCAACAACTACCACAGCTGCACCAACAACTACCACAGCTGCACCAACAACTACCACATCTGCTCCAACAACCACCACAGCTGCTCCAACGACAACAGCTGCTCTAACCACAACAACAGCTGCTCCAACAACTACTACAGCTGCTCCAACAACTACCACAGCTGCACCAACAACTACCACAGCTGCAGCAACACCTACCACAGCTGCACCAACAACTACCACATCTGCTCCCACAACCACCACAGCTGCTCCAACCACAACAACAGCTGCTCCAACAACTACCACAGCTGCTCCAACAACTACCACAGCTGCACCAACAACTACCACAGCTGCACTAACCACTACCACAGCTGGAGCAACAACTACCACAGCTGCACCAACAACTACCACATCTGCTCCCACAACCACCACAGCCTCTCCAACGACGACAACAGCTGCTCCAACGACAACAACAGCTGCTCCAACAACTACCACAGCTGCTCCAACAACTACCACTGCTGCACCAACAACTACCACAGCCGCTCCAACAACTACCACTGCTGCACCAACAACTACCACAGCTGCTCCAACAACTACCACATCTGCTCCCACAACTACCACAGCTGCTCCAACAACTACCACTGCTGCACCAACAACTACCACAGGTGCTCCAACAACAACCACAGCTGCTCCAACAACTACCACAGCTGCTCCAACAACAACAACTGCTGCACCAACAACTACCACAGCTGCTCCAACAACTACCACAGCTGCTCCAACAACTACCACTGCTGCTCCAACAACTACCACAGGTGCTCCAACAACTACCACTGCTGCACCAACAACTACCACTGCTGCACCAACAACTACCACAGCTGCTCCAACAACTACCACATCTGCTCCCACAACCACCACAGCTGCTCCAACGACAACAACAGCTGCTCCAACCACAAGTACAGCTGCTCCAACAACTACCACATTTGCTCCAACAACCACCACAGCTGCTCACACGACAACAACAGCTGCTCCAACAACTACCACATCTGCTCCCACAACCACCACAGCTGCTCAAACAACAACAACAGCTGCTCCAACCACAACCACAGCTGCTCCAACAACTACCACAGCTGCATCAACAACTACCACAGCTGCACCAACAACTACCACATCTGCTCCAACAACTACCACAGCTGCAGCAACAACTACCACAGCTGCACCAACAACTACCACATCTGCTCCCACAACCACCACAGCTGCTCAAACAACAACAACAGCTGCTCCAACCACAACCACAGCTGCTCCAACAACTACCACAGCTGCTCCAACAACTACCACAGCTGCACCAACAACTACTACAGCTGCACCAACAACTACCACATCTGCTCCCACAACCACCACAGCTGCTCCAACGACAACAACAGCTGCTCCAACCACAACAACAGCTGCTTCAACAACTACCACAGCTGCTCCAACAACTACCACAGCTGTTCCAACAACTACGACAGCTGCACCAACAACTACCACAGCTGCACCAACAACTACCACATCTGCTCCCACAACCACCACAGCCACTCCAACGACAACAACAGCTGCTCCAACGACAACAACAGCTGCTCCAACAACTACCACAGCTGCTCCAACAACTACCACTGCTGCACCAACAACTACCACTGCTGCACCAACAACTACCACAGCTGCTCCAACAACTACCACTGCTGCACCAACAACTACCACATCTGCTCCCACAACCACCACAGCTGCTCCAACGACAACAACAGCTGCTCCAACCACAAGTACAGCTGCTCCAACAACTACCACATTTGCTCCAACAACCACCACAGCTGCTCACACGACAACAACAGCTGCTCCAACAACTACCACATCTGCTCCCACAACCACCACAGCTGCTCAAACAACAACAACAGCTGCTCCAACCACAACCACAGCTGCTCCAACAACTACCACTGCTGCACCAACAACTACCACAGCTGCTCCAACAACTACCACAGCTGCTCCAACAACTACCACATCTGCTCCCACAACCACCACAGCTGCTCCAAACGACAACAACAGCTGCTCCAACAACTACCACAGCTGCTCCAACAACTACCACATCTGCTCCCACAACCACCACTGCTGCACCAACAACTACCACAGGTGCTCCAACAACAACCACAGCTGCTCCAACAACTACTACAGCTGCTCCAACAACAACAACTGCTGCACCAACAACCACCACAGCTGCTCCAACAACCACCACAGCTGCTCCAACAACTACCACTGCTGCACCAACAACTACCACAGGTGCTCCAACAACTACTACTGCTGCACCAACAACTACCACTGCTGCACCAACAACTACCACAGCTGCTACAACAACCACCACAGCTGCTCCAACGACAATAACAGCTGCTCCAACAACTACCACAGTTGCTCCAACAACTACCACAGCTGCTCCAACCACAACCACAGCTGCACCAACAACTACCACATCTGCTCCCACAACCACCACAGCTGCTCCAACGACAACAACAGCTGCTCCAACCACAACAACAGCTGCTTCAACAACTACCACAGCTGCTCCAACAACTACCACAGCTGCAACAACAACTACCACAGCTGCATCAACAACTACCACAGCTGCATCAACAACTACCACATCTGCTCCCACAACCACCACAGCTGCTCAAACAACAACAACAGCTGCTCCAACCACAACCACAGCTGCTTCAACAACTACCACAGCTGCTCCAACCACAACCACAGCTGCTCCAACAACTACCACAGCTGCTCCAACAACTACCACAGCTGCACCAACAACTACCACAGCTGCACCAACAACTACCACATCTGCTCCCACAACCACCACAGCTGCTCCAACGACAACAACAGCTGCTCCAACCACAACAACAGCTGCTTCAACAACTACAACAGCTTCTCCAACAACTACCACAGCTGCTCCAACAACTACCACAGCTGCACCAACAACTACCACAGCTGCACCAACAACTACCGCAGCTGGAGCAACAACTACCACAGCTGCACCAACAACTACCACATCTGCTCCCACAACCACCACAGCCTCTCCAACGAAAACAACAGCTGCTCCAACGACAACAACAGCTGCTCCAACAACTACCACAGCTGCTCCAACAACTACCACTGCTGCACCAACAACTACCACTGCTGCACCAACAACTACCACAGCTGCTCCAACAACTACCACTGCTGCACCAACAACTACCACAGCCGCTCCAACAACTACCACTGCTGCACCAACAACTACCACAGCTGCTCCAACAACTACCACATCTGCTCCCACAACTACCACAGCTGCTCCAACAACTACCACTGCTGCACCAACAACTACCACAGGTGCTCCAACAACAACCACAGCTGCTCCAACAACTACTACAGCTGCTCCAACAACAACAACTGCTGCACCAACAACCACCACAGCTGCTCCAACAACCACCACAGCTGCTCCAACAACTACCACTGCTGCACCAACAACTACCACAGGTGCTCCAACAACTACCACAGCTGCACCAACAACTACCACAGCTGCACAAACAACTACCGCAGCTGGAGCAACAACTACCACAGCTGCACCAACAACTACCACATCTGCTCCCACAACCACCACAGCCTCTCCAACGACAACAACAGCTGCTCCAACGACAACAACAGCTGCTCCAACAACTACCACAGCTGCTCCAACAACTACCACTGCTGCACCAACAACTACCACTGCTGCACCAACAACTACCACAGCTGCTCCAACAACTACCACTGCTGCACCAACAACTACCACAGCCGCTCCAACAACTACCACTGCTGCACCAACAACTACCACAGCTGCTCCAACAACTACCACATCTGCTCCCACAACTACCACAGCTGCTCCAACAACTACCACTGCTGCACCAACAACTACCACAGGTGCTCCAACAACAACCACAGCTGCTCCAACAGCTACTACAGCTGCTCCAACAACAACAACTGCTGCACCAACAACCACCACAGCTGCTCCAACAACCACCACAGCTGCTCCAACAACTACCACTGCTGCACCAACAACTACCACAGGTGCTCCAACAACTACCACTGCTGCACCAACAACTACCACTGCTGCACCAACAACTACCACAGCTGCTACAACAACTACCACATCTGCTCCCACAACCACCACAGCTGCTCCAACGACAACAACAGCTGCTCCAACAACTACCAGAGTTGCTCCAACAACTACCACAGCTGCTCCAACAACTACCACATCTGCTCCCACAACCACCACAGCTGCTCCAACCACAACCACAGCTGCTCCAACAACTACCACAGCTGCTCCAACAACTACCACATCTGCTCCCACAACCACCACAGCTGCTCCAACAACTACCACATCTGCTCCCCACAACCACCACAGCTGCTCCAACCACAACCACAGCTGCTCCAACAACTACCACAGCTGCTCCAACAACTACCACAGCTTCACCAACAACTACCACAGCTGCACCAACAACTACCAAAGCTGCACCAACAACTACCACCGCTGCTCCAACAACTACCACAGCTGGAACAACAACTACCACAGCTGCACCAACAACTACCACATCTGCTCCCATAACCACCACAGCTGCTCCAACGACAACAACAGCTGCTCCAACGACAACAACAGCTGCTCCAACAACTACCACAGCTGCTCCAACAACTACCACAGCTGCACCAACAACTACCACAGGTGCTCCAACAACAACCACAGCTGCTCCAACAACTACCACAGCTGCTCCAACAACAACAACTGCTGCACCAACAACCACCACATCTGCTCCCACAACCACCACAGCTGCTCAAACGACAACAACAGCTGCTCCAACAACTATCACAGCTGCACCAACAACTACCACAGCTACTGCAACAACTACCACAGCTGCACCGACAACTACTACATCTGCTCCCATAACCACCACAGCTGCTCCAACGACAACAACAGCTGCTCCAACCACAACAACAGCTGCTTCAACAACTACCACAGCTGCTCCAACAACTACCACAGCTGGAGCAACAACTACCACAGCTGCACCAACAACTACAACATCTGCTCCCACAACCACCACAGCTGCTCCAACGACAACAACAGCTGCTCCAACCACAACAACAGCTGCTCCATCAACTACCACAGCTGCTCCAACAACTACCACTGCTGCACCAACAACTACCACAGCTGCTCCAACAACTACCACAGCTGCTCCAACAACTACCACATCTGCTCCCACAACCACCACAGCTGCTCCAACGACAACAACAGCTGCTCCAACAACTACCACAGCTGCTCCAACAACTACCACATCTGCTCCCACAACCACCACTGCTGCACCAACAACTACCACAGGTGCTCCAACAACAACCACAGCTGCTCCAACAACTACCACAGCTGCTCCAACAACTACCACTGCTGCACCAACAACTACCACAGCTGCTCCAACAACTACCACAGCTGCTCCAACAACTACCACATCTGCTCCCACAACCACCACAGCTGCTCCAACGACAACAACAGCTGCTCCAACGACAACAACAGCTGCTCCAACAACTACCACAGCTGCTCCAACAACTACCACATCTGCTCCCACAACCACCACTGCTGCACCAACAACTACCACAGGTGCTCCAACAACAACCACAGCTGCTCCAACAACAACAACTGCTGCACCAACAACCACATCAGCTGCTCCAACAACCACCACAGCTGCTCCAACAACTACCACTGCTGCACCAACAACTACCACAGGTGCTCCAACAACTACTACTGCTGCACCAACAACTACCACTGCTGCACCAACAACTACCACAGCTGCTACAACAACTACCACATCTGCTCCCACAACCACCACAGCTGCTCCAACGACAACAACAGCTGCTCCAACAACTACCACAGCTGCTCCAACAACTACCACATCTGCTCCCACAACCACCACAGCTGCTCCAACCACAACCACAGCTGCTCCAACAACTACCACAGCTGCTCCAACAACTACCACATCTGCTCCCACAACCACCACAGCTGCTCCAACAACTACCACATCTGCTCCCACAACCACCACAGCTGCTCCAACCACAACCACAGCTGCTCCAACAACTACCACAGCTGCTCCAACAACTACCACAGCTTCACCAACAACTACCACAGCTGCACCAACAACTACCAAAGCTGCACCAACAACTACCACAGCTGCTCCAACAACTACCACAGCTGGAACAACAACTACCACAGCTGCACCAACAACTACCACATCTGCTCCCATAACCACCACAGCTGCTCCAACGACAACAACAGCTGCTCCAACGACAACAACAGCTGCTCCAACAACTACCACAGCTGCTCCAACAACTACCACAGCTGCACCAACAACTACCACAGGTGCTCCAACAACAACCACAGCTGCTCCAACAACTACCACAGCTGCTCCAACAACAACTGCTGCACCAACAACCACCACATCTGCTCCCACAACCACCACAGCTGCTCAAACGACAACAACAGCTGCTCCAACAACTATCACAGCTGCACCAACAACTACCACAGCTACTGCAACAACTACCACAGCTGCACCGACAACTACCACATCTGCTCCCACAACCACCACAGCTGCTCCAATGACAACAACAGCTGCTCCAACCACAACAACAGCTGCTTCAACAACTACCACAGCTGCTCCAACAACTACCACAGCTGGAGCAACAACTACCACAGCTGCACCAACAACTACAACATCTGCTCCCACAACCACCACAGCTGCTCCAACGACAACAACAGCTGCTCCAACCACAACAACAGCTGCTCCATCAACTACCACAGCTGCTCCAACAACTACCACTGCTGCACCAACAACTACCACAGCTGCTCCAACAACTACCACAGCTGCTCCAACAACTACCACATCTGCTCCCACAACCACCACAGCTGCTCCAACAACAACAACAGCTGCTCCAACAACTACCACAGCTGCTCCAACAACTACCACATCTGCTCCCACAACCACCACAGCTGCTCCAACCACAACCACAGCTGCTCCAACAACTACTACAGCTGCTGCAAAAACTACCACAGCTGCTCCAACAACTACCACAGCTGCAGCAACAACTACCACAGCTGCAGCAACAACTACCACAGCTGCACCAACAACTACCACAGCTGCAGCAACAACTACCACAGCTGCACAAACAATTACCACAGCTGCACAAACAATTACCACAGCTGGAGCAACAACTACCACAGCTGCACCAACAACTACCACATCTGCTCCCACAACCACCACAGCTGCTCCAACCACAACAGCTTCTCCAACGACAACAACAGCTGCTCCAACAACTACCACAGCTGCTCCAACAACTACCACTGCTGCACCAACAACTACCACAGCTGCTCCAACAACTACCACAGCTGCTCCAACAACAACAACTGCTGCACCAACATCTACCACAGCTGCTCCCACAACTACCACAGCTGCTCCAACAACCACCACTGCTGCACCAACATCTACCACAGCTGCTCCCACAACTACCACAGCTGCTCCAACAACCACCACTGCTGCACCAACAACTACCACAGGTGCTCCAACAACAACCACAGCTGCTCCAACAACTACCACAGCTGCTCCAACAACTACCACAGCTGCTCCAACAACAACTGCTGCACCAACAACTACCACAGCTGCTCCAACAACTACCACATCTGCTCCCACAACCACCACAGCTGCTCCAAAGACAACAACAGCTGCTCCAACCACAAGTACAGCTGCTCCAACAAGTACCACATCTGCTCCCACAACCACCACAGCTGCTCAAACGACAACAACAGCTGCTCCAACCACAACCACAGCTGCTCCCACAACTACCACAGCTGCTCCAACAACTACCACTGCTGCACCAACATCTACCACAGGTGCTCCAAAAACTACCACAGCTGCACCAACAACTACCAACGCTGCAGCTACAACTACCACAGCTGCACCAACAACTACCACATCTGCTCCCACAACCACCACAGCTGCTCCAACCACAACAACAGCTGCTCCAACAACTACCAATGCTGCAGCAACAACTACCACAGCTGCACCAACAACTACCACATCTGCTCCCACAACCACTACAGCTGCTCCAACCACAACAACAGCTGCTCCAACAACTACCACAGCTGCTCCAACGACAACAACAGCTGCTCCAACCACAACAACAGCTGCTCTAACGACAACAACAGCTGCACCAACAACTACCACATCTGCTCCCACAACCACCAGAGCTGCTCCAACGACAACAACAGATGCTCTAACCACAACAACAGCTGCTCTAAAAACAACCACAGCTGCTCCAACAACTACCACAGCTGCACCAACAACTACCACATCTGCACCAACAACTACAACACCTGCACCAACAACCACCACATCTGCTCCCACAACCACCACAGCTGCTCAAACGACAACAACAGCTGATCCAACAACTACCACAGCTGCACCAACAACTACCACAGCTACTGCAACAACTACCACAGCTGCACCGACAACTACCACATCTGCTCCCACAACCACCAAAGCTGCTCCAACGACAACAACAGCTGCTCCAACCACAACAACAGCTGCTTCAACAACTACCACAGCTGCTCCAACAACTACCACAGCTGGAACAACAACTACCACAGCTGCACCAACAACTACAACATCTGCTCCCACAACCACCACAGCTGCTCCAACGACAACAACAGCTGCTCCAACCACAACAACAGCTGCTCCAACAACTACCACAGCTGCTCCAACAACTACCACTGCTGCACCAACAACTACCACAGCTGCTTCAACAACTACCACATCTGCTCCCACAACCACCACAGCTGCTCCAACGACAACAACAGCTGCTCCAACAACTACCACAGCTGCTCCAACAACTACCACAGCTGCTCCAACAACTACCACATCTGCTCCCACAACCACCACAGCTGCTCCAACCACAACCACAGCTGCTCCAACAACTACTACAGCTGCTCCAAAAACTACCACAGCTGCTCCAACAACTACCACAGCTGCAGCAACAACTACCACAGCTGCAGCAACAACTACCACAGCTGCACCAACAACTACCACAGCTGCAGCAACAACTACCACAGCTGCACAAACAATTACCACAGCTGCACAAACAATTACCACAGCTGGAGCAACAACTACCACAGCTGCACCAACAACCACCACAGCTGCTCCAACAACCACCACAGCTGCTCCAACAACTACCACTGCTGCACCAACAACTACCACAGGTGCTCCAACTACTACCACTGCTGCACCAACAACTACCACTGCTGCACCAACAACTACCACAGCTGCTACAACAACTACCACATCTGCTCCCACAACCACCACAGCTGCTCCAACGACAACAACAGCTGCTCCAACAACTACCACAGTTTCTCCAACAACTACCACAGCTGCTCCAACAACTACCACTGCTGCACCAACAACTACCACAGCTGCTTCAACAACTACCACATCTGCTCCCACAACCACCACAGCTGCTCCAACGACAACAACAGCTGCTCCAACAACTACCACAGCTGCTCCAACAACTACCACAGCTGCTCCAACAACTACCACATCTGCTCCCACAACCACCACAGCTGCTCCAACCACAACCACAGCTGCTCCAACAACTACTACAGCTGCTCCAAAAACTACCACAGCTGCTCCAAAAACTACCACAGCTGCAGCAACAACTACCACAGCTGCAGCAACAACTACCACAGCTGCACCAACAACTACCACAGCTGCAGCAACAACTACCACAGCTGCACAAACAATTACCACAGCTGCACAAACAATTACCACAGCTGGAGCAACAACTACCACAGCTGCACCAACAACCACCACAGCTGCTCCAACAACCACCACAGCTGCTCCAACAACTACCACTGCTGCACCAACAACTACCACAGGTGCTCCAACAACTACCACTGCTGCACCAACAACTACCACTGCTGCACC
Source organism: Fundulus heteroclitus (assembly GCF_011125445.2). Taxonomy (NCBI): domain Eukaryota; kingdom Metazoa; phylum Chordata; class Actinopteri; order Cyprinodontiformes; family Fundulidae; genus Fundulus; species Fundulus heteroclitus. The sequence goes on along the minus strand of NC_046373.1, from coordinate 24,898,798 downwards.
AACAACTACCACAGCTGCTACAACAACTACCACATCTGCTCCCACAACCACCACAGCTGCTCCAACGACAACAACAGCTGCTCCAACAACTACCACAGTTGCTCCAACAACTACCACAGCTGCTCCAACAACTACCACATCTGCTCCCACAACCACCAAAGCTGCTCCAACCACAACCACAGCTGCTCCAACAACTACCACAGCTGCTCCAACAACTACCACATCTGCTCCCACAACCACCACAGCTGCTCCAACAACTACCACATCTGCTCCCACAACCACCACAGCTGCTCCAACCACAACCACAGCTGCTCCAACAACTACCACAGCTGCTCCAACAACTACCACAGCTTCACCAACAACTACCACAGCTGCACCAACAACTACCAAAGCTGCACCAACAACTACCACAGCTGCTCCAACAACTACCACAGCTGGAACAACAACTACCACAGCTGCACCAACAACTACCACATCTGCTCCCATAACCACCACAGCTGCTCCAACGACAACAACAGCTGCTCCAACGACAACAACAGCTGCTCCAACAACTACCACAGCTGCTCCAACAACTACCACAGCTGCACCAACAACTACAACAGGTGCTCCAACAACAACCACAGCTGCTCCAACAACTACCACAGCTGCTCCAACAACAACAACTGCTGCTCCAACAACTACCACAGTTGCTCCAACAACTACCACAGCTGCTCCAACAACTACCACATCTGCTCCCACAACCACCACAGCTGCTCCAACGACAACAACAGCTGCTCCAACAACTACCACAGTTGCTCCAACAACTACCACAGCTGCTCCAACAACTACCACTGCTGCACCAACAACTACCACAGCTGCTTCAACAACTACCACATCTGCTCCCACAACCACCACAGCTACTCCAACGACAACAACAGCTGCTCCAACAACTACCACAGCTGCTCCAACAACTACCACAGCTGCTCCAACAACTACCACATCTGCTCCCACAACCACCACAGCTGCTCCAACCACAACCACAGCTGCTCCAACAACTACTACAGCTGCTCCAAAAACTACCACAGCTGCTCCAACAACTACCACAGCTGCAGCAACAACTACCACAGCTGCAGCAACAACTACCACAGCTGCACCAACAACTACCACAGCTGCAGCAACAACTACCACAGCTGCACAAACAATTACCACAGCTGCACAAACAATTACCACAGCTGCTCCCATAACCACCACAGCTGCTCCAACGACAACAACAGCTGCTCCAACGACAACAACAGCTGCTCCAAAAACTACCACAGCTGCTCCAACAACTACCACAGCTGCACCAACAACTACCACAGGTGCTCCAACAACAACCACAGCTGCTCCAACAACTACCACAGCTGCTCCAACAACAACAACTGCTGCACCAACAACCACCACATCTGCTCCCACAACCACCACAGCTGCTCAAACGACAACAACAGCTGCTCCAACAACTATCACAGCTGCACCAACAACTACCACAGCTACTGCAACAACTACCACAGCTGCACCGACAACTACCACATCTGCTCCCACAACCACCACAGCTGCTCCAACGACAACAACAGCTGCTCCAACCACAACAACAGCTGCTTCAACAACTACCACAGCTGCTCCAACAACTACCACAGCTGGAGCAACAACTACCACAGCTGCACCAACAACTACAACATCTGCTCCCACAACCACCACAGCTGCTCCAACCACAACAACAGCTGCTCCAACCACAACAACAGCTGCTCCATCAACTACCACAGCTGCTCCAACAACTACCACTGCTGCACCAACAACTACCACAGCTGCTCCAACAACTACCACAGCTGCAACAACAACTACCACATCTGCTCCCACAACCACCACAGCTGCTCCGACGACAACAACAGCTGCTCCAACAACTACCACAGCTGCTCCAACAACTACCACATCTGCTCCCACAACCACCACAGCTGCTCCAACCACAACCACAGCTGCTCCAACAACTACTACAGCTGCTCCAAAAACTACCACAGCTGCTCAAACAACTACCACAGCTGCAGCAACAACTACCACAGCTGCAGCAACAACTACCACAGCTGCACCAACAACTACCACAGCTGCAGCAACAACTACCACAGCTGCACAAACAATTACCACAGCTGCACAAACAATTACCACAGCTGGAGCAACAACTACCACAGCTGCACCAACAACTACCACAGCTGCTCCCACAACCACCACAGCTGCTCCAACCACAACAACAGCTTCTCCAACGACAACAACAGCTGCTCCAACAACTACCACAGCTGCTCCAACAACTACCACTGCTGCACCAACAACTACCACAGCTGCTCCAACAACAACAACTGCTGCACCAACATCTACCACAGCTGCTCCCACAACTACCACAGCTGCTCCAACAACCACCACTGCTGCACCAACATCTACCACAGCTGCTCCCACAACTACCACAGCTGCTCCAACAACCACCACTGCTGCACCAACAACTACCACAGGTGCTCCAACAACAACCACAGCTGCTCCAACAACTACCACAGCTGCTCCAACAACTACCACAGCTGCTCCAACAACAACTGCTGCACCAACAACTACCACAGCTGCTCCAACAACTACCACATCTGCTCCCACAACCACCACAGCTGCTCCAAAGACAACAACAGCTGCTCCAACCACAAGTACAGCTGCTCCAACAAGTACCACATCTGCTCCCACAACCACCACAGCTCCTCAAACGACAACAACAGCTGCTCCAACCACAACCACAGCTGCTCCCACAACTACCACAGCTCATCCAACAACTACCACTGCTGCACCAACATCTACCACAGGTGCTCCAAAAACTACCACAGCTGCACCAACAACTACCAACGCTGCAGCTACAACTACCACAGCTGCACCAACAACTACCACATCTGCTCCCACAACCACCACAGCTGCTCCAACCACAACAACAGCTGCTCCAACAACTACCACAGCTGCAGCAACAACTACCACAGCTGCACCAACAACTACCACATCTGCTCCCACAACCACTACAGCTGCTCCAACCACAACAACAGCTGCTCCAACAACTACCACAGCTGCTCCAACGACAACAACAGCTGCTCCAACCACAACAACAGCTGTTCTAACGACAACAACAGCTGCACCAACAACAACCACATCTGCTCCCACAACCACCACAGCTGCTCCAACGACAACAACAGCTGCTCTAACCACAACAACAGCTGCTCTAAAAACAACCACAGCTGCTCCAACAACTACCACAGCTGCACCAACATCTACCACAGCTGCAGCAACAACTACCACAACTGCACCAACAACTACCACAGCTGCACCAACAACTACCACATCTGCACCAACAACTACAACACCTGCACCAACAACCACCACATCTGCTCCCACAACCACCACAGCTGCTCAAACGACAACAACAGCTGCTCCAACAACTACCACAGCTGCACCAACAACTACCACAGCTACTGCAACAACTACCACAGCTGCACCGACAACTACCACATCTGCTCCCACAACCACCACAGCTGCTCCAACGACAACAACAGCTGCTCCAACCACAACAACAGCTGCTTCAACAACTACCACAGCTGCTCCAACAACTACCACAGCTGGAGCAACAACTACCACAGCTGCACCAACAACTACAACATCTGCTCCCACAACCACCACAGCTGCTCCAACGACAACAACAGCTGCTCCAACCACAACAACAGCTGCTCCAACAACTACCACAGCTACTCCGACAACTACCACATCTGCTTCCACTACCACCACAGCTGCTTCAATGACAACTGCTGCTCCAACCACAAGTACAGCTGCTCCAACAACTACCGCAGCTGGTCCCACAACTATCACAACTGCTCCAACAACCACCACATCTGCTCAAACAACAACCACATCTGCTCCAACAACTACCACAGCTGCTCCAACGACAACCACAGCTGCTCCAACAACTACCGCAGCTGGTCCCACAACTATCACAACTGCTCCAACAACCACCACATCTGCTCAAACAACAACCACATCTGCTCCAACAACTACCACAGCTGCTCCAACCACAACAACAGCTGCTCCAACCACAACCACAGCTACTCCAACAACACCAGCTGCTCCCACAACCACCACAGCTGCGCCAACAACAACAACAGCTGCTTCAACCACAACCACAGCTTCAGCAACAACTACCACAGCTGCAACAACAACTACCACAGCTGCAACAACAACTACCACAGCTACTCTGACAACTACTACATCCGCTCCCACGACCTCCACAGCTGTGCCAACAACAACAACAACAACAGTTGCTCCAACCACAACCACAGCTGCAGCAATAACTAGCACAGCTGCTCCAACAACTACCACAGCTGCACCAACAACTACCACAGCTACTCCGACAACTACCACATCTGCTTCAATGACAACTGCTGCTCCAACTACAAGCACAGCTGCTCCAACAAGTACCGCAGCTGCTCCCACAACTACCACAACTGCTCCAACAACCACCACAGCTGCTCCAACAACTACCACATCTGCTCAAACAACAACCACATCTGCTCCAACAACTACCACAGCTGCTCCATCGACAACCACAGCTGCTCCAACAACTGCCACATCTGCTCAAACAACAACCACATCTGCTCCAACAACTACCACAGCTGCTCCCACAACGACGACAGCTGCTCCAACCACAACAACAGCTACTCCCACAACTACAACCACAGCTGCTCAAAAAACAACCACCGCCACTCCAACAACTACCACAGCTGCACCAACAACTACCACAGCTACTCCGACAACTACCACATCTGCTTCAATGACAACTGCTGCTCCAACTACAAGCACAGCTGCTCCAACAAGTACCGCAGCTGCTCCCACAACTACCACAACTGCTCCAACAACCACCACAGCTGCTCCAACAACTACCACATCTGCTCAAACAACAACCACATCTGCTCCAACAACTACCACAGCTGCTCCATCGACAACCACAGCTGCTCCAACAACTGCCACATCTGCTCAAACAACAACCACATCTGCTCCAACAACTACCACAGCTGCTCCCACAACGACGACAGCTGCTCCAACCACAACAACAGCTACTCCCACAACTACAACCACAGCTGCTCAAAAAACAACCACCGCCACTCCAACAACTACCACGGCTACTCTAACAACAACCATACCTTCTACAACAACAACCACAGCTGCTTCAACGACAACCACAGCTGCTTCAACAACTACCACAGTTGCTCGTACAACTACCACAGCTTCTACAACAACTACCACAGCTGCCACAACAACCACTGCTAAACCAATGACAACAACTGCTGTTCCAACAACTACCAAAGCATCTACAACAACCACTGCTGCTTCAACGACAACTACAGCTACTCCAACAACTACCAAAGCTACTCGTACAACTACCACAGCATCTACAACAACAACCACAGCCAGTCCTACAGCTACTGAGACAACAGCAACTACAGTTTCACAAACAACTTCCTCTGCAGTCAATTACAAATCAAGTGTCCTGCTTATTTTACCCCTTTTTTCATTTTTCCTATTAAATTAAATGCTTGACGCTTACTTTCTTCCCATTCTAAAAATAATCTGGAGATTCAACTTTTTTCTCTTAATGTATTTATATTGATTATGTATATTTTTATGAGCTTTTATTGTGTCTTTTAGTACATTAAATCTAATCTTCAAATGTAATACAATGGTTATACAATGTATCCTTAAATTAATTGTATATGTTTCTGGCTCTAATGTATTTTAAACATGCAGTAATAGAATGTCTTAAGTGTTTTAATATATATTTTTTAAATGCTACCATTTCTAATTTAATATTTATTCTTTCAGTTGGAGCATAATATAACTTATTGATCACGTGGCACATATGTTATCTTTTCTTTCCCTTTCACATAAATGTTCCTACAATTTATTATATGTAATTTATCTATCAATGATTAAAAAGCTCAGCCTGATTTACTAGATGTTTCTTTTTTTTTTTGCTTTGTGTGGTTATATAATAATTAAAGGTTATAGCTACAACTTCTTCATCAAAATGGTAACAGTTTTGAAAGTAGTACATCCGCAGAATGTCTTTAAGTATTTTTAAAGTATTAATTTACTCAAAAATAAATAAATTGTACATAAATATTTTGTTTTATAAACTTAGAAGTGTCCAAAATTTGTCAAAATTTACTTCTGGTTGTGACGCTAACGTTAACACAAAAGGATTTTTCACCAATAGGAATAGTAGCTTGACGTCAGGTGAGACAGAGCTCAGGCATTGCCTGATCCGAGTAGCTCCATTATAGCACTGAGAAATGGCTTCTTCTCGACATCAAATTCCTCAGATTCAAGCATACCAAAGAAGAAGCAAAACAAGGGTGAACATCGGTCAAGCTTTTGAGTGTTGGTGCCGACTTAGGGAAGCAAAGGGGCTAATAAGCTGGACGGAGGTTGCTGTTTTCCTTCTCCACAGGTAAGTTAAATGTTTGCCAATGCTAACATGGCATTTAAACCTAGCAGACCAGGCAACCAGGTGGCAAGCAGTACAACTGAAGGTTGGAATGAGAGCGGGCGAGCACAGGTGCTCCGTCTACTAACCGGTTGTCCTAGTTGTGGTTCTGTTTAGTTTTTCTTTACACTTATGAGTCCTTTTTCTGTTCATTCGTTCACTATTCAGCCACCAGCAGTTATCCTTCCAGCTCAGTCTGTCTCCAGCCACCACCCCACTCTAGATTATCTCCACCTGTCCCCACTAATTAGTCACTCAGCTCACCTGTTCACCAGCCTACTTATGCCTGCCTCTGCCTCTGCCAGAACGTCTCACTCACTCACTTCTTCCTGCGCCTCATCGCCCACACTCCTCATTGCTCTTCCTGTGAGATTTGCCTTTGCTTCACCTGCTCATGTGTGCTCTGCCAGCTGGACTCTCCTGCTAAGGTCACCGGTGTCTGCATGCTGTAGTTCAGCCTGTTTCCTGCTTGACCGGATCCTGTTTCCCCTACCATCTAAACTCTCTTAGACTTAGATTTAGACAGCTTTATTTGTCATTTTGTATGCACAACGTGCATACAGAACAAAATTATGCTTGCATACAGCTTGAAAAAACACAGTAAATTGCAGTGAATTTCAGGATAAGGTGCAGCCACCTAGTTGAGATTGCCTCCATGCTGCTATGGAGGCAGCATGGAGGCCTCCATGCTGCTATGCTACCTGTTCAGCTGCTTGCTAACTCATTCAGGTGGTTCTCCGTTCCACACAGCCTGCTGGTTCTGTCACCGCCTACATCTCCTGGCTCTCTGCTCATCTCGGTAAACCAGCCCTCTCTACCAGGATTCTCTGCCAAGACTGTGACTGTTTGCCTACTTCATCTGTAACTATTCACCCCTTCAATAAACCCTTTGAAACGTAACTCTGTGTCGTGCTGAAAATCAGGTTCACCTGCATTAAAGCTTGACACCGATGGGAGTTAAACTTGTAGCTTTAATCAATTAACATGGTGCAACATGCTTCTGGACTGCCACTAAAGACCAAATTAAAAACTATATTAGCTCACAGCACATGCATTCTAAATATACCCTATTTGTACAGCAGCTTTGTTTTGAATGGACACATATATCCAAATTAAAAAGTAAGTACAAAGTCCAGTCAAAAGCTACGTAATACTGTTGGATCTAAGTAAAAATTTTCATATTCAAATTCATTTCAATAACATGGTCAGTTTCATTGAGCTATAATACATTTCCAAACAATCACAAGAAAGTAAAATTAAGAAATGATCCAACCTAGCAAATCTGGCAGGATTCTCTGAATACTGAGTTTTTATACAATTTGCTATCCTAAGCTAACAGAGAGACACATGAGCTGAGCAACTAATGTAACAGGAAGACATTTCCTTTAGAATCAGCTTTGGGGAAATGTCCCTCTTCCTTGACTGGCTTGAGGGTTACAGAGACAACTGTTGAGTACTTTGGTTTTAAATATTTGCCAATAAAAAAAAGGATACATAAAACTAGTAATAAGAATGATAAATGTTTACATGAAGAGATAAAGGGAATGCAACAAAAAAGAGCCAATTTTATCTGGTTGTAAAGCAACCTAGAATAATAGCAAAATTAAAGGCATGGCTAATTTGAGACAACTACATCTATGTAATTCAAAAAGGAGCATTTCAAACATAATATAAAACGTATAAATGTCTGCTGCTTTCATGAAAACTGGGAAAAGAGCCTGAACACCTAAAGCTTTGTGCCTTCTTATGTCAGAAATCACAATTAAATAATAATTTCAGTACTTTGAGAGCATAGTTCCCTGTGCTATATAAAATGATGGGCTCTTTAAAATACAATAAAACTTGTTCAGTAACAGTAGGTATTTGCTGGTTTGTCACACTGCCACAGGTAACCAAAGTAGAGTAATCTAAGGAAAACAATGTACTTGGTATTGTGTTTCATTTACATTTAAATGTATAATATTGAGTTGCTTTATATATTTCAAATGTGTTAGTTCTTTCATAAATTAGATCAGTTTACAAGCTGGAGGAGTCATGAAACTTCTCTTCATTCTTTCATGAAACTCAATTGCTTTCAGTATTCATGTTATTATTGTCAATATTAATATTGTACTCTGGGCATAAAAAAATGCCAGAATTTGGGAGATTCCACAGCAGGTCATGTGCAGCACCTGCATTTAGGTATAAAACAAATCCCTAAATTTGGCTATAGATGGCGCTATTGTTTAGGGCAACAAGTCAGTCACAAAAAGACAAGAGATCTTGAAAGGCTGTTAGTCATAGAGTTATGTCTTTGTGTATGTGACTGTCATCATGATGTCATGCTAAACCACTGAAATGAAAAGGGTGTTTCTTTGTTGAATAAAAGGAAAACATTTAAATTACCTTGTCTCACGACACATTTGTTGTCAGGAGATTTGGAAAAACACATTCAAAGAAAGGACACACCACTTTGAGAGGTTTGGATGAACAATAGAATTAGATCTATGCTCTCATCCCTTCTGTACAATTATACAATCTAAACATCAATTCTTCCTGGTCAGAAAGGAAAGCAAATAAAATTCAGGGTAAAATAAATAGTATCTTATGTTTTCTATTTTAGGTTTAATAATCTATTTATATATAGAGAAAAAACACGTGTTTATACAAAGAGTTTTAAAAACTTAAGTATTACAATGTCTTCATGCCTCTCTGACCCTAAATCAGAGAAACCGTTTTCTGTTGGCCTGGGGATAGAAATTAGATCACTTTTGGAATCTGTTGGGAAACCAACATAAATTTCATGCAGAGTCTTTGGAGTATTTTCAAGAAGGAAATGAGGGACACCAGAGCCAATAATGTCGGTGAGCTGGAGCATGTTATTAAAGCCATCTGGGCTTTTTTAACGCTACAGCAAAGGCTGACTAGAACAATATCACACTGTTGTGATGCCGTGGTTCATGTAAGACGCTACCTATTATTAAATGCATAAACTGAACAGATTAAGAACAAATATTTGTTATTGCAACTGTACATTTTAACAAAACTTGTCTACTGGATTTAATCGATCACCGTTAGGGTGCAGTACAGGGGAGCAATCTGGGGCTAAGCATCTTGCTCAAGGAACCATAGTGGTAGTCTGCAAGGCTCTGGTAGTGGTACTTGCAGCCATCTCAGTACTCTACTCTAACCACTAGGACATCATTCTCCTCAAAACAGCACACTGACATCCTTCTCAATGACCCAAGATTTCTCTAACAAATTTCTGTATGTGTTACAAAAAAGTTAGAGCTAGATATTCTAAGAAAGTGAACTTCTGGTTGCTCTTGGCTGTAAGCCATATCATTAAAAAACAACTGGAAAAATTAATCTGTCTGTAGGTAATGAGTCTCTAGATGAGTTTTACTTTCTGAACTGAACAACTGAAATAAATTAACTGAGATAATATTCTAATTAATTGAAATGCAATTGTAGTAATCCTTCCAATAATGTTTATCTATTTTAGTATACACTTAAATTTCAATGACAACTCTAAATAATTATATTGGTAGGGCTATTCTGTAAATTGTCTGAGGTTTTCATAACGTCTAACCATGATGTCTCACCAATCTTTTGTAATCAGAAAGGTACTCCCTTTTTTATAAGCGGAAGGGAAAAAAATTAATAACCTTGCCTAACAAAAGAGTTACTGCCATTTATGAAGGGCAGGACAAACACTTTTAAAGAAACGCCACACCCAGTGATTTTAAATGTTCTTTTCTCAGAGTCTTTTGAAACTGCTCTGCAGCAAAAATATTAATTAATTCACTGGAAGCTTCTCTCAATCCTCTTTGCAGACACAACTGGAATTTTAGCAGGGGTCAATAAAACAATAATAAATTTGCTGGTCATTTTGGCAACACAAAATGTAGAAGAGAAAATTAAGGGAAAGGTAGGGAAGCAAAATTCTGTGATTAAAAAGTTATTTTTTTTACAACATTTATAACTATACTCTGAAGCAGTGCTTTAAGTGGAATAAAATAGTCTTCTTAATATCATACAAAAATGGGACAGAAATGGTTAGTATTTTTAAATAGATTTGGTGCAGCGCTGGGGCTCAGCCCAGCAATGCAGTACAAACCAAGACAATATACAAACTATTTATTCTTAACAGCAGTGTTAAATCTTTTTAATAGCTTGAGGATTTTTTTCTTGTTTTAATGAGCTCTTTCTAATGAATCTTCCTCAGGAAAACAAAACTTGCCATACTCATATGGATCAGTTTCCTCTGTACAGTCAGACCTTTTGATGTTTTTGGGTTTGCATCAAACAAATACATCTGAACACAGCACAAAAACTGTTATTCTAACAACACTTTATAGGATGAGCCCTAGTTCCGTATGACATGCCCTATTGTTGCATTTCATTAATTGGGCATTTCGTTAATTGTGTTTCCTTGTTTTATTCCCACTTATAATCTGTTTTGTTTGTTAGTTTTCCTCCATCATCGGTAAAACACAATTATCTTGTGAGGAAGGATGGACACCGTTGTTGATAAAAAATGTGTTTAGTGTTTTATCAACATTTAAATTTCTCCTCATAAATATTACAACTGTTTTCAAAATATTGAGAAATTATTTTGGGAATAAAGAGAAAAGCACTGGCAAAAACTTTATTATTGTTCATTTCCAGGTGGGGGAGCACCACAAAACATTTGTGCTTAGGGCCTAGAGTCGCCAACTGCCCAGAATTAGCCGGGACTTTCCGTTTCCAAAAGTAGGTGTTCCGTGTTTGACACCCATTTTCCTCTATTTTGAATGCAGCCTACAATTTGCATATACGAACACTTGATGGCTCTCCACACCTCACCTTCTTAGACCTACATAGGAATGTCACATCGAAGCAGGCAAAGAAGCCGCCATCTATTGTCCTGTACTTGTCCTGTAAGTTGGCAACCCTATTAGGCCACCTAATTGGCTAGCACCGCCCTGATCTAACCTTTTACCTGAAACTATGTCCCAGGCGTTTGTACAGCATTACATTCCCTGCTGGATGCACCAGAGCTTGCTTGCAGAGTTCAACCTCCATTTTCATGTAAAGGACTATTTAGAGTGCTGCTGTTATCACTCAACTCTGCTCAAGTTCTGCTCTCTCATCCAAAAACACCTACATCCACTTGAATTCACGGCAAGCGTTTTGCTGTACAAAAAAACAAACAAACAAACAAACAAAAAAAAAACGGGGTTTGTTTGAGGCAATGTTCATGTAATTCATCATGGTTTAAAATGAACCATGATCATTCTGTCCGTTTGCTCCACGTGGAATTTATATCTTTTAAAATTGGGAATATAAGCAAAGTCATAATATTAACTAGTCTAAAAAAAAATCATATTTAACTAGCAGAAGCATCAAAAAAATAAACATTGTTTATATTTAAATCCAAAAATATTATGCTTGGAGGTGCACCTATATGCAGATTAGTGAAATAAAGAAACAACACATACACAAATAAAAAATAACCATGCATGGCATAGTTTTATTATCTCTGACGTTAAAACTGGTCAAGTGATGGAAGTCTAATTAAAGGGTGGACACAGTCTGCATACTGCAGGTGTCACACCAAAGGGTGTGAGCTCAGAAAACTTTCCTGTTCTGACTGAGTCATATAAAGAAACATTGCAAGTGCTGTCATTTATAAACAAAACGTTGTCATCCAATTATATGTTCTTGTAAGATACATCTGGGTTATTATTAGATTCATGAAGAAAAAAATTCTGTGTCAGAGAACATAGCATTTTAAAACTGCAAATAACATTGGAGAATGTTTGTTGTAATTTGTAAGAAAGTTATTCAATTCAATTCAATTAAATTTTATTTATATAGCGCCAATTCATTAAACATGTCATCTCAAGGCACTTTGCAAAGTTAAGTTCAATCATATTATACAGATTGGTCAAAAATGTTCCTATATAAGAAAACCAGTTGATTGCATCAAAGTCCCGACAAGCAGCATTCACTCCTGGAGAAGCGTAGAGCTACAGGGAGAGTCGTCTGCATTGTACATGGCTTTGCTGCAATCCCTCATACTGAGCAAGCATGAAGCGACAGTGGAAAGAAAAAACACCCGTTAGCGGGAAGGAAAAACCTCCAGCAGAACCGGGCTCAGTATGAACGGTCATCTGCCTCGACCAAATGGGGTTACAGAATACAGAGCAGAGACACAACAAGAGAAACAAAAAAGCACACATTGATCCAGGAATCTGTTCTACATTAGATGGTAATAGCGGGTGAGCCGTCTTCTCTGGATGATGTCACAGTTAACAGAACGTCAGACCAGGTGTACCTACTATGAAGAAAAAGAGAGAGAACAAAAAGTTAAAAGCTGAAATGACAACAGTCATTTCAATGTAATGCAATGCAAATCTGGCGAACAGTAGACTGGAGAACAGTAGAAATCAGTAGAGTGAGAAAAATAGGCCCTGATGTCCTCCAGTAGCCTAAGCCTATAGCAGCAAACTATAAAGGTAGCTCAGAGTAACACGAGCCAATCTAGTTATAAGCTTTGTCAAAAAGGAAAGTTTTAAGATTAGTCTTAAAAGTAGACAGGGTGTCTGCTTTGTCTGCTTCACGGACCAAAACTGGGAGTTGGTTCCACAGGAGAGGAGCCTGATAGCTAAAGGATCTGCCTCCCATTCTACTTTTAGAGACTCTAGGAACCACCAGCAGACCTGCAGTCTGAGAGCGAAGTGCTCTGTTAGGAACATACGGGGTAATCAGAGCTCTGATATATGATGGAGCTTGATTATTAAGGGCTTTATACGTTAGAAGAAGAATTTTAAATTCTATTCTTGATTTAACAGGAAGCCAATGCAGGGAAGCTAAAATTGAAGAAATATGATCCCTCTTGTTGATTTTCATCAGAACTCTCGCTGCAGCATTTTGGATCAGCTGAAGGCTTTGAACTGCATTTTGTGGACTTCCTGATAGTAAAGAATTACAATAGTCCAGCCTTGAAGTAACAAATGCATGGACTAGTTTTTCAGCATCACTCCTGGACAGAATTGTTTCTAATTTTGGCGATATTCCGGAGGTGAAAAAAGGAAACTCTGGAAACCTGTTTAATATGGGATTTAAATGACATGTCTTGGTCAAAAATAAAACCAAGGTTTTTTACTTTATTACCAGAGGCCAAGTTAATGCCATCCAGATTAAGTGATTGGTTAAGAAGTTTATTTTTTGAGGACCCTGGCCCAAAGATTACAACTTCGGTCTTGTCAGAATTTATTTATATCATTATATCCATGATAAGCTGTTTTTTTATGATTTTGAATTTTTTACAGATCAGAGCAGTGTGCATATTCCATTTTTGGTCTGTACCAAAACATTGAAAGGACATCTCTGTCCTTTCAATTTCAACTCAATCAATTACATTTTGACATAAGGTGTATCCATGTATCTCCCACAATAAATAAACTTAGAAACAACTTCTTCCCAAGAACTGTTAGGGCAATTGCCCCTTGACGGGAGTCTTCAGTCCAACACTTTAAAATCACCCCACTGTTACTAGCCCTTCATACGTTTACAATCCCTTAAATGTTATCGCCTACCATCACACTATTATCTCAAAATATCTAAATGCACATTTCTGTAAACGAAGCTTCAAATCATCGTTCCACAATAGTGCCACATTACCTCATTATTTGTTATCTGTGACTCATGAGGGACTGCTTGTTTGTCTTTTTTAAGTGAACTTAAAAAGAAATTTCACAACGGTAACACGCTGTGACAATAAAGAATCTTTGAATTCCCTGTTGGATGCACTAGTACTTTCTTGCAGAGTCCGACCTCCGTTTTCTTGTGAAAGACTATTTAGAGTGCTGCTGTTATCACTCAACCCATCTCAAGATCATATCCTCTTTGAGCCCTTTTTGGAGCCAGGTCAACATCACATCCATGACTATCTTCCTCCGATTTTCCTCTCTCATCCAAAACACCTACATCCACTTGTATGCACGGAAGCATACAAGTTTGCTTCAAAAAACACCCCAAACAAACAGGGTTTTGTTTGAGGCAATGTTCTTTTTATATCAACATAGGCAACAAGATATATAGTGGGGGAAGGATGGGCAGTACAGCACTGGTAAAGCACGGCTCCCAGGTAGATTCACACAACATATTGAACGTTCTCGTTGAGTATGAATGTGTCTGTGATATAAATGTGAAGTTTTATTCTGTCACTTTGTTCCACGTGGAATTTAAATCTTTTAAAATGGGGAATCAAGGTAAAGTCAAACTATGAATTTTATCTAGTCTAAACATTAAAATATTTAACTAACAGAAGAAAAAAACTTTGTATTTGAATCCAAAAGGAATGTATTTAAAGGTGCACCTATATGCAGATTAGATAAATAAACAACACAAAAAAACAACAACATGCATGGCATAGTTTTATTATCTCTGACGTGAAAACAGGTCAAGTGATGGAAGTCTAATTAAAATGTGGACACACAGTCTGCATACTGCAGGTGTCAGAACAAGGGTGTGAGTTAAGAAAACCTTTGTATTCTGACTGAGTACAAAGCATTGTCATCCAATTATATAATATTTTAGGATACATCTGTGTTATTATTAGACTCATCAAGAAAAAAATGTCTGTGTCAGAGAACAGAATATTTTAAAACTACTAATAACATTGTAGAATGTTTGTTGTAATTTGTAAGAAAGTTATATCAGCACTGTCACATTAAACCTGAGTTTCAGTCATTGGTTAAGAAGAGGATAACATACATTGTCCTTTAAATAAAATAAAAAAACATTTTAAAAGTACAATACCAGTTAATACATGTAAGACAAGAACACAAAGGTCAGTAAGCTATACTGACTTCATCTCTTTTAAATAGACACATTTCCTGCAACAACAAAGCCCAATAATTAAAGACACAAATACAAACACCATGTAAATAGCACAAAATCATCTAATAAAAAGATATGTCTGAATCACTGGCTTCTCAATTGGTATTTGTTTAAAACCAAAGCAAGACTGAGCTAATAGGAAATAATAAAAGAAAAGCACTTCATAAATCATAAAGGATTAACTTGGAAGCAAACAAATCTTGTACTAACCAAAGTTAAATTAGTTATGTAATCTGTACAGCATTAATTAAATGATAAATTTAGAGTTTTAGAAGGTTTTTGTTCTGAATGCTTAAAATAATAGTTGAAAGTAACATCTGATAGAGTCACAATTTACATAGACAGACATGACTCATCATTTAGTGGACGTGTTCTGATGTCAGAGTTTGGTGCTTTACGTCACATATTTCACAATCTATTACAGTGACGTGTACAGCATCAGTATTACGAGCATAAAAACACAGGAAAAATTAACAAATAATCTAAAAATAACACTATGGCTTAAATACCACTGACATTAAAAGCTAAGACCTGATTTGATTCAATCTTTTTGATACACCTTAAAATGTAATATTACACTTTCAGACCAGCTGTTGCTCTACTTGTTATTTATGTTTGCTTTTTTGCTATAGACCAAAAGTAATGACTGGCTGCACAGTGACCCAGAGGGTTGTGCTGTTGACATGCAGCAAGAGGGTCCTACCCTTGTCCTGGGTCTTTCTTCATAGAGTTTGGATGTTCTCCCTGTGCATGCATGGCTTCTCTCGAGGTACTCCGGCATCTTTAGGTTAGGTTAATTGGCCTCTCTAAATTTTCCTTAGCTGTGAGTGTGTGCAAGAATGGTTATTTGTCCTTGTTGTCTCTGTGTTGCCCTGCGATAGACTGGCGACCTGTCCAGGGTGTACCCCGCCTTTCGCCCATTGACAGCTGGAGATAGGCAACAGCACCCCTCCCGACCCCATGAGGGATAAAGCAAACAAGAAAATGTATGTATGGATGAATGAACAAACAAACATTTTTGGCCAATATTTAAAATATATTGAAAAACACTGATTATTTTTCTATATTCTGTCATTCTAGTCCTTATTTCAAATGTTCTTTTTTTCTGTAGCACTGCAGATTTGCTTAAACTGTGTATTTTAAGGAACATTAAAAAAACAACACATATGTGTAAAAGAGCTATAGAATAGCAACAACACAATTCATAATTTAACGTCATGTTCTTATGTCTAACAGGAAAACAATGCTGCTCAACCAGCTTACTATAAGCAGCTCAAACAACAAATGGAAGACAAAGAAAGATTCCAAACAGGTAGCCACACCTAAAATAAAGCACTGTAATTAATGACTAATTTCCATCATTGCGTGCACCTGATGTCACAGTACCGGCTCTGAGTGGATATAAAGCTTCTGCTTTCAACTGGTACACATTACCAGTTAACCAGAAAACAGAAAGGAACAAAGAGCATCACCTTTTCTGTCACTGGAGTGAAGGGAACCCATTGGACAAAGACTGTAAGTAGTAAACCTCTAATAATAAAATTCTAATTTCTCAAATTTAGGATATTAAAGCTGATGAATAAAAATAAGAATTTTAAATACAGAAAAACTATATTTAACATGGTTGTTATCTTCATTGTTATTTTCAAATAAACACTTTTCATCTATTTGTTCAATATAGTTTACAGTTGTATAACATAGTTGTTCAATTCTCTTTTTATTCAGAAAATGAGAAGATAAGTTTAGGGGGAAAAATTACAAAATTTGATACTAACAGAAAAACTGAAAAAGTGTGACAAGGACAGAATCTTTATTAATGCAATCGAGTTATTTACATTGTTCTCCAAAATGAGTTCTATCTGTCTTTTTGACTACAACATCAGTTAATGACTATTTGCAGTATTTTAACTTCTCAGGAAGTGTTGTAGGTGCTTTAAACTGTTGACCATTATGTCTTGTTCTGTCTGTGTGTTACGTGTTTGCAAAAAACTCCTTAAGACATATAAAAGCTAACAAACATATACTTTTTTTAAAACAGAAAAAAAAAACAGACGAAGAAGATGAAGATTTTCTGGGTACTGTTCGTTGTTGCTGGTAAGTGAACAAATTAGGATACCAAAAAGTGCTGTTGATAAATACCAAAGAAAGATAATTATTGTAATGTGAACAATTTAATGACAATTGCTGTTCAATTTATTTGTAGGCATAGCCACAAGAACAGCTATTGCTGCTCCAACTACTACAGCTGCTCCAACAACCACGACAGATGTTCCAACAACCACAGCTGCTCCAACCACAACGACAGCTGCTCCAACTACAACTACTGCTCCTCTAACAACTACTATATCTGCTCCAACAACTACCACATCTGCGCCAACAACTACTAATGCTGCACCAACAACTACCACAGCTGCTCCAACAACTACCACAGCTGCACCAACAACTACCACATCTGCTCCCAAAACCACCACAGCTGCTCCAACAACAATAACAGCTGCTCCAACCACAACAACAGCTGCTCCAACCACAACAACAGCTGCTCAAACAACTACCACAGCTGCTCCAACAACTACCACTGCTGCACCACCAACTACCACAGCTGCACCAACAACTACCACAGCTGCTCCCACAACTACCACAGCTACTCAAACAACTACCACTGCTGCACCAACAACTACCACAGGTGCTCCAACAACAACCACAGCTGCTCCAACAACTACCACAGCTGCATCAACAACTACCACAGCTGCACCAACAACTACCACAGCTGCACCAACAACTACCACAGCTGCTCCCACAACTACCACAGCTGCTCCAACAACTACCACTGCTGCATCAACAACTACCACAACTGCTCCAACAACTACCACTGCTGCACCAACAACTACCACAGGTGCTCCAACAACAACAACAGCTGCTCCAACAACTACCACAGCTGCTCCAACAACTACCACTGCTGCACCAACAACTACCACAGCTGCTCCAACAACTACCACATCTGCTCCCACAACCACCACAGCTGCTGCAACGACAACAACAGCTGCTCCAACCACAAGTACAGCTGCTCCAACAACTACCACATCTGCTCCCACAACCACCAGAGCTGCTCCAACGACAACAACAGCTGCTCCAACCACAAGTACAGCTGCTCCAACAACTACCACATCTGCACCCACAACCACCACAGCTGCTCCAACCACAAGTACAGCTGCTCCAACAACTACCACATCTTCTCCCACAACCACCACAGCTGCTCCAATAACTACCACAGCTGCTCCCACAACTACCACACCTGCTCCAACAACTACCACAGCTGCACCAACAACTACCACGGCTGAAGCAACAACTACCACAACTGCAGCAACAACTACCACAGCTATACTGACAACTACAACATTTGCTCCCACGACCACCACAGCTGCTCCAACAACAACAACAGCTGCTCCAACAACAACCACAGCTGCTCCAACAACTACCACATCTGCTGCAACAACCACCACAGTTGCTCCAACAACTATCACAGCTGCTCCAACCACAACAACAGCTGCTCCAGCAACCACCACAGCTGCTCCAACGACAACAACAGCTGCTCCAACCACAACAACAGCTGCTCCAACAACTACCACATCTGCTCCCACAACCACCACAGCTGCTCCAACGACAACAACAGCTGCTCCAACAACTACCACAGCTGCTCCAACAACTACCACTGCTGCACCAACAACTACTACAGCTGCTCCAACAACTACCACATCTTCTCCCACAACCACCACAGCTGCTCCAACGACAACAGCTGCTCCAACCACAAGTACAGCTGCTCCAACAACTACCACATCTGCACCCACAACCACCACAGCTGCTCCAACCACAAGTACAGCTGCTCCAACAACTACCACATCTTCTCCCACAAGCACCACAGCTGCTCCAATAACTACCACAGCTGCTCCCACAACTACCACAGCTGCTCCAACAACTACCACAGCTGCACCAACAACTACCACGGCTGAAGCAACAACTACCACAGCTGCAGCAACAACTACCACAGCTACTCTGACAACTACAACATCTGCTCCCACGACCACCACAGCTGCTCCAACAACAACAACAGCTGCTCCAACAACAACAACAGCTGCTCCAACAACAACCACAGCCGCTCCAACAACTACTACATCTGCTGCAACAACCACCACAGTTGCTCCAACAACTATCACAGCTGCTCCAACCACAACAACAGCTGCTCCAACAACTACCACAGCTGCTCCAACAACTACCACATCTGCTCCCACAACCACCACAGCTGCTCCAACGACAACAAAAGCTGCTCCAACAACAGCTGCTCCAACAACTACCACATCTGCTCCCACAACCACCACAGCTGCTCCAACAACTACCACAGCTGCTCCAACAACTACCACAGCTGCTCCAACAACTACCACATCTGCTCCCACAACCACCACAGCTGCTCCAACGACAACAACAGCTGCTCCAACAACTACCACATCTGCTCCCACAACCACCACAGCTGCTCCAACAACTACCACAGCTGCACTAACAACTACCACAGCTGAAGCAACAACTACCACAGCAGCACCAACAACTACCACATCTGCTCCCACAACCACCACAGCTGCTGCAACGACAACAACAGCTGCTCCAACCACAACAACAGCTGCTCCAACAACTACCACATCTGCTCCCACAACCACCACAGCTGCTCCAACAACAACAACAACTGCTCCAACAACTACCACAGCTGCTCCAACAACTACCACTGCTGCACCAACAACTACCACAGCTGCTCCAACAACTACCACATCTGCTCCCACAACCACCACAGCTGCTCCAACGACAACAGCTGCTCCAACCACAAGTACAGCTGCTCCAACAACTACCACATCTGCACCCACAACCACCACAGCTGCTCCAACCACAAGTACAGCTGCTCCAACAACTACCACATCTTCTCCCACAAGCACCACAGCTGCTCCAATAACTACCACAGCTGCTCCCACAACTACCACAGCTGCTCCAACAACTACCACAGCTGCACCAACAACTACCACGGCTGAAGCAACAACTACCACAGCTGCAGCAACAACTACCACAGCTACTCTGACAACTACAACATCTGCTCCCACGACCACCACAGCTGCTCCAACAACAACAACAGCTGCTCCAACAACAACAACAGCTGCTCCAACAACTACCACATCTGCTGCCACAACCACCACAGCTGCTTCAACAACTACCACAGCTGCTCCAACAACTACCACAGCTGCTCCAACCACAACAACAGCTGCTCCAACAACTACCACAGCTGCTCCAACAACTACCACATCTGCTCCCACAACCACCACAGCTGCTCCAACGACAACAACAGCTGCTCCAACAACAGCTGCTCCAACAACAGCTGCTCCAACAACTACCACATCTGCTCCCACAACCACCACAGCTGCTCCAACAACTACCACAGCTGCTCCAACAACTACCACAGCTGCTCCAACAACTACCACATCTGCTCCCACAACCACCACAGCTGCTCCAACGACAACAACAGCTGCTCCAACCACAAGTACAGCTGCTCCAACCACAAGTACAGCTGCTCCAACAACTACCACATTTGCTCCCACAACCACCACAGCTGCTCCAACCACAACAACAGCTGCTCCAACAACTAGCACAGCTGCTCCAATGACAACAACAGCTATTCCAACAACAACCACAGGTGCTCCAACAACTACCACATCTGCTGCAAAAACCAACACATTTGCTCCTACAACTACCACAGCTGCACCAACCACAACAACAGCTGCTCCAACCACAACAACAGCTGCCCCAACCACAACAACAGCTGCTCCAACAACTACCACATCTGCACCCACAACCACCACAGCTGCTCCAACCACAAGTACAGCTGCTCCAACAACTACCACATCTGCTCCCACAACCACCACAGCTGTTCAAACGACAACAACAGCTGCTCCAACCACAGCTGCTCCAACAACTACCACATCTTCTCCCACAACCACCACAGCTGCTCCAATAACTACCACAGCTGCTCCCACAACTACCACAGCTGCTCCAACAACTACCACAGCTGCACCAACAACTACCACGGCTGAAGCAACAACTACCACAGCTGCAGCAACAACTACCACAGCTACTCTGACAACTACAACATCTGCTACCACGACCACCACAGCTGCTCCAACAACAACTACAGCTGCTCCAACAACTACCACATTTGCTCCAACAACTACCACATCTGCTCCCACAACTACCACAGCTGCACCAACGACAACAGCTGCTCCAACCACAACAACAGCTGCTCCAACAACTACCACAGCTGCTCCCACAACTACCACAGCTGCTCGAACAACTACCACAGCTGCACCAACAACTTCCACAGCTGCTCCAACAACTACCACATCTGCTCCCACAACCACCACAGCTGCTCCAACGACAACAGCTGCTCCAACCACAAGTACAGCTGCTCCAACCACAAGTACAGCTGCTCCAACAACTACCACATCTGCTACCACAACCACCACAGCTGCTCCAACAACTACCACAGCTGCTCCCACAACCACCACAGCTGCTCCAACAACAACCACAGCTGCTCCAACAACTACCACAGCTGCACCAACAACTACCACAGCTGAAGCAACAACTACCACAGCAGCACCAACAACTACCACATCTGCTCCCACAACCACCACAGCTGCTCCAACGACAACAACAGCTGCACCAACCACAAGTACAGCTGCTCCAATAACTTCCACATCTGCTCCTACAACCACCACAGCTGCTCAAACGACAACAACAGCTGCTCCAACAACAGCTGCTCCAACAACTACCACATCTGCTCCCACAACCACCACAGCTGCTCCAACAACTACCACATCTGCTCCCACAACCACCACAGCTGCTCCAACAACTACCACAGCTGCTCCAACAACTACCACAGCTGCACCAACAACTACCACAGCTGAAGCAACAACTACCACAGCAGCACCAACAACTACCACAGCTGCTCCCACAACCACCACAGCTGCTCCAACGACAACAACAGCTGCTCCAACCACAACAACAGCTGCTCCAACAACTACCACAGCTAAACCAACAACTACCACAGCTGCTCCAACGACAACAGCTGCTCCAACAACAACCACAGGTGCTCCAACAACTACCACAGCTGCTCCAACAACTACCACATCTGCTCCCACAACTACCACAGCTGCTCCAACAACTACCACTGCTGCACCAACAACTACCACAGCTGCACCAACAACTACCACAGCTGCACCAACAACTACCACATCTGCTCCCACAACCACCACAGCTGCTCCAACGACAACAACAGCTGCTCCAACCACAACAACAGCTGCTCCAACAACTACCACAGCCGCTCCAACAACTACCACTGCTGCACCAACTACCACAGCTGCTCCAACAACTACCACATCTGCTCCCACAACTACCACAGCTGCTCCAACAACTACCACTGCTGCACCAACAACTACCACAGCTGCACCAACAACTACCACAGCTGCACCAACAACTACCACAGCTGCACCAACAACTACCACATCTGCTGCCACAACCACCACAGCTGCTCCAACAACTACCACAGCTGCTCCAACAACTACCACAGCTGTAGCAACAACTACCACAGCAGCACCAACAACTACCACATCTGCTCCCACAACCACCACAGCTGCTCCAACGACAACAACAGCTGCTCCAACCACAACAACAGCTGCTCCAACAACTACCACAGCCGCTCCAACAACTACCACTGCTGCACCAACTACCACAGCTGCTCCAACAACTACCACATCTGCTCCCACAACTACCACAGCTGCTCCAACAACTACCACTGCTGCACCAACAACTACCACAGCTGCACCAACAACTACCACAGCTGCACCAACAACTACCACAGCTGCACCAACAACTACCACATCTGCTGCCACAACCACCACAGCTGCTCCAACAACTACCACAGCTGCTCCAACAACTACCACAGCTGTAGCAACAACTACCACAGCAGCACCAACAACTACCACATCTGCTCCCACAACCACCACAGCTGCTCCAACGACAACAACAGCTGCTCCAACGACAACAACAGCTGCTCCAAAAACTACCACAGCTGCTCCAACAACTACCACAGCTGCACCAACAACTACCACAGCTGCACCAACAACTACCACATCTGCTGCCACAACCACCACAGCTGCTCCAACAACTACCACAGCTGCTCCAACAACTACCACAGCTGTAGCAACAACTACCACAGCAGCACCAACAACTACCACATCTTCTCCCACAACCACCACAGCTGCTCCAACGACAACAACAGCTGCTCCAACCACAACAACAGCTGCTCCAACAACTACCACAGCCGCTCCAACAACTACCACAGCTGCACCAACAACTACCACAGCTGCTCCAACAACTACCACAGCTGCACCAACAACAACCACAGCTGCTCCAACGACAACAACAGCTGCTCTAACCACAAAAACAGCTGCTCCAACAACTACCACAGTTGCTCCAACGACAACGACAGCTGCTCCAACAACAACCACAGGTGCTCCTACAACTCCCGCAGCTGCACCAACCACAACAACAGCTGCTCCAACCACAACAACAGCTGCACCAACAACTACCATATCTGCTCCCACAACCACCACAGCTGCTCCAACAACTACCACAGCTGCTTCAACAACTACCACAGCTGCTCCAACAACTACCACAGCTGCTTCAACAACTACCACTGCTGCACCAACAACTACCACAGGTGCTCCAACAACTACCACATCTGCTGCAACAACCACCACATCTTCTCCCACAAGCACCACAGCTGCTCCAATAACTACCACATCTGCTCCCACAACCACCACAGCTGCTCCAACCACAAGTACAGCTGCTCCAACAACAACCACAGGTGCTCCAACAACTACCACAGCTGCTCCAACAACTACCACATCTGCTCCCACAACTACCACAGCTGCTCCAACAACTACCACTGCTGCACCAACAACTACCACAGCTGCACCAACAACTACCACATCTGCTCCCACAACCACCACAGCTGCTCCAACGACAACAACAGCTGCTCCAACCACAACAACAGCTGCTCCAACAACTACCACAGCCGCTCCAACAACTACCACTGCTGCACCAACTACCACAGCTGCTCCAACAACTACCACATCTGCTCCCACAACTACCACAGCTGCTCCAACAACTACCACTGCTGCACCAACAACTACCACAGCTGCACCAACAACTACCACATCTGCTGCCACAACCACCACAGCTGCTCCAACAACTACCACAGCTGCTCCAACAACTACCACAGCTGCACCAACAACTACCACAGCTGCACCAACAACTACCACAGCTGTAGCAACAACTACCACAGCAGCACCAACAACTACCACATCTGCTCCCACAACCACCACAGCTGCTCCAACGACAACAACAGCTGCTCCAAAAAGTACCACAGCTGCTCCAACAACTACCACAGCTGCACCAACAACTACCACAGCTGCACCAACAACTACCACGTCTGCTCCCACAACCACCACAGCTGCTCCAACAACTACCACAGCTGCTCCAACAACTACCACAGCTGCACCAACAACCACCACAGCTGAAGCAACAACTACCACAGCAGCACCAACAACTACCACATCTGCTCCCACAACCACCACAGCTGCTCCAACGACAACAACAGCTGCTCCAACGACAACAACAGCTGCTCCAACAACTACCACAGCTGCTCCAACAACTACCACAGCTGCACCAACAACAACCACAGCTGCTCCAACGACAACAACAGCTGCTCTAACCACAAAAACAGCTGCTCCAACAACTACCACAGCTGCTCCAACGACAACGACAGCTGCTCCAACAACAACCACAGGTGCTCCTACAACTCCCGCAGCTGCACCAACCACAACAACAGCTGCTCCAACCACAACAACAGCTGCACCAACAACTACCATATCTGCTCCCACAACCACCACAGCTGCTCCAACAACTACCACAGCTGCTTCAACAACTACCCCAGCTGCTCCAACAACTACCACAGCTGCTTTAACAACTACCACTGCTGCACCAACAACTACCACAGGTGCTCCAACAACTACCACATCTGCTGCAACAACCACCACATCTTCTCCCACAAACACCACAGCTGCTCCAATAACTACCACATCTGCTCCCACAACCACCACAGCTGCTCCAACCACAAGTACAGCTGCTCCAACCACAAGTACAGCTGCTCCAACAACTACCACATCTGCTCCCAAAACCACCACAGCTGCTCCAACGATAACAGCTGCTCCAACCACAAGTACAGCTGCTCCAACAACTACCACATCTGCTGCAAGAACCACCACAGTTGCTCCAACAACTACCACAGCTGCTCCAACTACAACCACAGCCGCTGCAACCACAACCACAGCTGCTCCAACAACAACAGCTGCTGAAACAACAACCACATCTGCTCCAACGACAACCACAGCTGGTGCAACCACAACCACAGCTGCTCTAACCACAATGACCGCTGCTCCAACTACATCTACAGCTGCTTCAACAACAACAGCCGCTGCAACCACAACCACTACTGCTCCAACAAGAACAGCTGCTGAAACAACAACCACAGCTGCTGTGACCACAACCACAGCTGCTGCAACCACAACCAGAGCTGCTGCAACCACAACAACAGCTGCAGCAACCTCAGCCACAGCTGCATCAACAACAGCTGTTCCAACTACAGCTACCGCTCCTCTAACAACAACCACATCTGCTTCCACAACAACCAAAGCTGCTGCAACCACAATTACAGCTGCTCCCACTTCAACCACAGCTGCTCCAATAACAACCACAGCTGTTCCAACCACAACCACAGTCACTGCAACCACAACCACTTCTGCTCCAACAACAACAGCTGCAGAAAAAACAACCACTTCTGCTCCAACAACTACAGCTACTCCAACGACAACCACAGCCATTACAACCACAACCACAGCTTCTCCAACTACAACAACGACTGCTCCAACTGCAACTACAGCTTCTCCAATGACGACCACAGCCGTTGAAACCACAACCACTTTTGCTCCAACAACAGCTGCTGAAACAACAACAGCTGCTGTGACCACAACCACAGCTACTACAACCACAGCTGCAGCAACCTCAACCACAGCTGCATCAACAACAGCTGCTCCAACTACAATCACAGCTGGTGCAACCACAACCACAGCTGTTCCAACCACAACCACATCCGCTGCAACCACAACCACTTCTGCTCCAACAACAACAGCTGCTGAAACAACAATAGCTGCTGTGAGCACAACTACAGCTGCTGCAACCACAACCACAGCTGCTCCAACAACTACCACATCTGCTCCCACAACTACCACAGCTGCTCCAACAACTACCACAGCTGCACCAACCACAACAACAGCTGCTCCAACCACAACAGCTGCTCCAACAACTACCACAGCTTCTCCAATAACAACCACAGCTGCTCCAATAACAACCACAGCTGGTCCAACTACATCCACAGCTGCTCCCACAACCACAGCTGCTCAAACAACAATCCCAGCTGCAGCAACCTCAACCACAGCTGCATCAACAACCTCAGCTGCTCCAACTACAACCACAGCTGCTCAAACAACAATCCCAGCTGGTCAAACAACAATCCCATCTGCTGCAACCACAACTACAGCTGCTCCAACCACAACAACCGCTTTTCCAATGACTAAAACCGCTGTTCCAACAACAACCACAGCTGCTCCAACTACAACCACAGCTGGTGCAACCACAACTACAGCTGCTTCAACCACAACGACCGCTGCTCCAACTACAACCACAGCTGATCCCACAACAACCAATCCTGCTCCCACAACCACCACAGCTGCTCCACCAGCAACCACATCTGCTCCAACCACAACCACAGCTCCAACAACAATCAATGCTGCTTCAACCATATCCACAACTGTTCCAACAGCAACACCTGTTACTTCAACTACATCCAGTGCTGTAACAACTGCCTCCTCAACCTCAACCCCTGCTGCTGCAACCACAACCACTCCAACGACAACCACAGTTTCATCAACCAGTGCAACAGCTTCAACTGTTAAGTCAACCCAAATTAATTCTTCGCCAACCACATCAAATGCATTAACAGCCACTCCTGCATCGTCTATAACCACAGCAGTAACAGTTAGTACTGCTCCAACAGCATCAACTTCTTCTGCAACCCAAATCACTTCTTCTACAACCATAAAAAATACAGTAACAGCCACTGCTGCCCCAATAACAACCACAAGTACAGCTGCTCCAACAACTACCACATCTGCTCCCACAACCACCACAGCTGCTCCAACAACTACCACAGCTGCACCAACCACAAACACTGCAGCCCCGACAACAACCACATCTACAACAACTACTGTGTCCACAACAACAGCCTCTTCAGCTGTGACTGAGAAAGCAAGTTTCATTTTGCTCACAGTTGTCATTACAGCTGCTATTTTTTTCTGAATGTAGGACTTGAAAATGTCATGTTATGACAAGACTTTGTCATTAATTATTTATCTTTATTACTGTTATTTCGCACTGTGTATCAGCTTCAAATTAATTCTAATATTTATAAACCTATTTAATATTTAATTTATAGTTATATAATCAATCACTGTGCTTAGCATTAGTATCTAGTATCTGTGTTTTCCTTTCCAAAGAGAAACCCTATGTATTTTTTACTAGAAATGTTCATCATCCAGAACCATATTAGACACACAGAAATTCATGCAATTACACATAGTATATGTTTTTTGGAAGATGTAATCTAATGTGTTGTCTACAGCACTTGTCCTGTTTTTTTTTTTTTTTTTTTTAGAAAAGTGGCTAGTCCTAGTATTCATTTGTATTGTTCCTGTACAAAGTTAGACATTAAATGTGCTGTACATGCTGATTGATCACTAACTGTCATTTGACTGTATATATATTTCCAACAAAGACTTTTTAATAATAAAGTATAAACGGAAATTATTCAGACAAATTTGATTTTGTGTAAGTCAACGACACTCACATTAACATAACCATTAGCATATTGCAGCATTATAATGAATACACATATCATAGTGTTCATTGAAGAAAAAAAACATATTGTCTCATTATTACAATGTCCAAATGACACATTCATAACCAGCTATCCATCTTCTATATCAACACGATCATTTTCAGAATTATTGGACTGTATCCTTGCAGTCACTGAACAGGAAGAGGACCGTTAAATCCTCAACTATTTTTCAGTCCATCACAGTTTGTTACAAATCATCAACAGAATGAAACAGACACAGATACAGTCGGGGAGTAAAAGTCTAAAATAATGGGTTGAACCTGACATGGTCTGCCATACTTTTTTATTTGTGTTTTCTCTATTAATTTTGACCCTGGGAACCAGCTTGTTCATCTCAGTCTAAGTCTCCCCTATCTGCTGCTCTATGTGTCTGATGTTTAGTTACTCCTCTGCCTCCTTTAGTGATAATGGTACGTGTTATAAATGTAGGCTTTTTGTAGCTTTGAAGGTGAGGGTGTCAGAAATGAAGGCCCAGCTCCTTGCGTTTGAAATACCAACAGATAGCCGATGCCCCATATCCAGCGCGGAGCCACAGAGATTAGCTTCACATAGCAGTCCCCCAGCAGTATCTGAGCAGCCGGGCAGCCAGGGCCGGCTGGGTGACAATACACAGGAATCATAGCTCTAGATTCCAGCCCCAATGTCACCACCAACCCATCTGCATTTCCAACAGATTCTCTCCACTCAGCAACACACCTGCTGAGAAGCCGACTCTAGTAATTGACAGCGCCATGGTCAGAAACCTGGCACTAGAGACACCAAGGACCTTAGTCAAATGCCTTCCAGGGGTCAGAATGGGCAACATCAAATCCCACCTGAAACTGCTGGCTAAGAAAAAGTGCAAATACAGTAAGATTGTTATTCACGCTGGCAGTAATGACATCCTGGTTACGCTAATCAGAGGTCACTAAAGTTAGTGTTGCTTTGGTGTGTAAGTTTGTTAAAAAGATTTTCTCTAGTCCCCTGCCTGATCTGACCAGTGATGACATGTTTAGCTGCATGTCATCATTCAACTGCAGGTTGTCTAGGTGGTGTCCTGAAAATGACGTGGGCTACACTGATAACTGGCGAACTTTCTGGGGAAAACATCATCTGATCCGGAGAGACGGCATGCATCCCACTTTGGATGGTCCAGCTCTTCTTTCTAGGAATCTGGTTGGATTTATTAGTTGTCCAAAATGCTGAAAACCCAGGGTCCAGACCAGGAAACAGAGTCATAGTTTAACACACCTCTCTGCAGCTTCTGAACTGTTCCCTACCCATTACCCCATTCAGACAGTGTCTTTCTCATGGCCAAACCTAAACAGATTAAAAACTGATCTAAAAGGGGCAAATCATAAAAATCTCATAAAAATCAATACAACCCAATTTCCATAGCTTCACGATGGATGAATCTAACTATATTGAACAAGTACTTATTTATTAACATAGTACAATTTTTCAGTTCTTCCTCCTTGTCAGGGTTTAGTTTTGGTCTGGTTTTATTTATGGTTAGTTTTCAGTTCCTCCTCCCTCTCTCACTCAGCTTACCCTTCACTCCCTCCGCAGTGAGTCACACCTGTTGGTCATTAATTAGTCAGACTCACTCCACCTGCCAGCCTCCCTACATAAGCCTCCCTCTGTCTTCACTTCCCTGCCCGTCCGTCTTTAGAATCCCACTAACTCCTCGGCTGTCTACCTGAGTTTTCCCTGCTTGCTGGTGGAAACCTGCCATCTCTGCTTCTCAAGTTAAGTTTTTGCCTGTGCTGGATTCTTCCTGTCTTGTAGTGATGGTGAGATGAAGCCTCATGAGGCATTGAACCACTTGAGCCAACTGGTTTGAGAAATGTTTAATTTCTTGAAGCTTCATGTGCACACGAAACCACCTACTGGCCAGGTGTATAATCACAGCCAGCTGTATCTTAACATGTGTGATGCATTGATTTTTTTGTCTATTATGGCTCTTGGGAATGACTTCACAAAAGGTGTAGGACAAAATCATTTGTCTACATAAATTATGTATACACATATGTGTATAATAAAATATTGTTTGAATGTATTCTCTGTGTGTAATTATTCCCAAAATAGTAGTGTCATGTGATATGGCATGTTGTGTAATAATGTTTTTCTGTGACTCCAGAAAAATGGCATGGGCTCAATGAGGCAGAGGACAGTGAAAGTGCTTGTGGAACTAGGGAGGGGGTAGTGAATAGGCTAATGCTTGTGTAACTTGGATGATTTCATGCATTTTTATTAACAAACAACAATTTCTCCACAGTTTTTGGTTTCAAACGATTTCTCTTTTTTGACACTACTTCTCCAGCCTTTGAAAAGACACGCTCACATGGCACAGATGATGCCGGGGTGCATAAATAAATAAGTGCAAGTTTGTACAGATTGGGGTACAGTGACCGATGATTAGCCCAGTACTCCAGGGGGTTCTCCAGCCTGCTTATGTTTGCCACTGACAGGTAGCGCTGGACCTCTACGGTGGCATCTGCTGACACATTTTGAGTCCTCTTTGCCTCCATGACACTAGTGTCCAATCTTTGCCAAAGTCTGCTACCTAAATGGAAACCACAGGTCATGTTAGTAAGTGTTGTAATAGGAATAAGTAATCTCAGAATGTAATATAAAAGATTACCTCCAGTGAATTCTTGACAGGTGGAAGCCTGGGGAATCTCGTGAGTGTTCTCTTCTGTGTTCCGTCAGATGACGGTGACACACTCTGAAGTCAAGCGCTTCACTGCTTCAGCAGCTTTTGTGTTGCTCAAAAATGCTATAAGTTTAAATCGTGGGTCCAGGAGTGTAGCCAGCAACAAGATGCTCATTGACTGGAGCATGTGCAGCTTCTCCCTGAGCTGTCTGATGAGCTGCTCTCCTTTTTCCACTGCTACTGCAGGTGCCGACTTGGTGTCTTCCTCCTGAAGGGCTTTCTCTATCATCTTCAGGAGGGGGATAACTTTTGATGCCGACACGTGTTCTTCTGCAGAGAGCTCCGTGGTGGTATCATAGAAAGGAGAGAGTAAAAAAAGGCACGCTACAACAATGTTAAACTCACTGACAGTGAAAAAGGGAATGTGAGTGTGTAATCCAGCCAATGCCGCTCCTACTGGCTCCCTCAACTCCACCAGACGTTGCAGCATCAAGTAGGTGCTGTTTCCATCTTGTTTCCACCTCCTGCATCAGCTTGGTTGCTTGCATGCCCAGCTGAAGCTGCACTTGTGTAAGCTTCTCCTTTAAAGATACAGAAGAGTAGGCCATTAAGTCACTGCAGTAGGAGTACAGACAAGCTATTAACATTATATATTGGAATAAAAGAAAAGAGCATACCTTAGCAGTGGTGCTGCTTCTAAAGTAGCCAACCAGCTTCCTTGCTTTGGCCCGGGCGCCAGAGAGCACAGGGTGCTGGTCAAGCGCCCTCTTCACAACAAGATTGAAAGTGTGAGCAACACAAATGTGGTGGCGAAGCTTCAGCTCTCCATGCATGTCACCTTGCCTGAGATTCCCCATTCCTCCATCAGGGAGGCTTTCACACAAGCAATATTTTCAGCAGTGTGAGACTGGGGGAATGCCTGCACTCCCAAAAACACCAAGCTCAGCTTTTTGTTCTCCTCCACAAAGTGGCATGTCACTGCCAGGTAGGCATCCATGTTGATGGATGTCCACATATCTGATGTAAGTCTAACAGCAGCCACCTTCTCTACTTTAGCCTTAGCATGCTCCTTAGCAGACTCATATTTGGCCTCCACCATGGCCTTCAGAGCCTAAAGGAAGAAATATATATATATATATATATATTGCTGAATTGTGACACATACAATAATGTAGTCATTTGTTTCATGTGTGGACCCACACATACCTGCCTTGTAGGGAGAACATAATTGGGATCCAGCGTAGGCACAAATGTCCTGAATCCAACGTCATCCACAATAGTGAAAGGCTGGGTATCCTTCACTATCATGGAGACTAGAGCTTCATCCAGCTCTTGTTTTCTGGCTGGTTAAAAGGGAATAAATACAGTGCCTGTTACCTGTATTTATTTGCACAACAAGCAAACATCAGCATACAAAAAATGTGATAGTGTGTCTGTAATATAGTAATGAAATACCTTGGCTGGGTGAAGCTCCAGTTTCCACCCTATTCTCATGCAAGGCACGGTAGTGCCTTAGCATGGATGAGGTGTTATTATTGTACCCCAACTCCTTGGAGCACAATAAACACCTCACCTTTACAGAAAATAAGAAACAGTGAAATATACAGTTCCTCATAAGCAAACCTAATGCATCTTCAAATGTTCAGTTCACCTTACATTGTTAGGGCTTATCAAATCGAAATGTTCCCACATAGGGGAAATCCTCCTCTTTCTCGCCGGCTCCATCCTACTCCTATCCTGTCCTCGCACTCCTAAATCTCCTATCTATCTATCTATCTATCTATCTATCTATCTATCTATCTATCTATCTATCTATCTATCTATCTATCTATCTATCTATCTATCTATCTATCTATCTATCTATCTATCTATCTATCTATCTCTCTTCTAAACTCTCCAAACACCAAACTAACTGTCTCAAACTAAATAACCACTATCCAAACTCTGCTATCCAAACTATCAAAACTCTATCCACTCTCTCAACTGACCGCAACTCGCCTACAACAACCCACATTTTGAATGGAGCCTGGGGGGTTTCTAAAGCTGTCAAACCCCGCGCCAAAATCTGAGCCACTTCCCGAAGCAGTCACGTGGTACAGCCAGGCAGCGAGGCTTCGGACGTCATCATTTTCGGCTCCTCCCCTAAATGAAGCAAGCTTCGATACGCGCATTTCTGAAACGCCCCCTCCATTACTCGACACACGCCTCGAAGCCTCGGCACATCACGTAACATCACTACTGTCTTGCCTCAATCACTAGTTTTGCCTCTGCCTGTTTGCTGGACTAATTAGACACCTCTCTGACCCAAGCCTCACCATCTGTTGGAATAACCTGTCTCTTCTGTGCTCCAGTAACCTCAGCCTGCCATTGGCATTACATGCTGCATCTGGACATTGTCTGCCAGCCCTCTGCGTCTAGCCCAGCTTCTGTGGAATTATACTACCTCATCTGTGCAGCTATCCTGCTGTGGTTCTGGCCTCCAAGCATTCACCTAGTCGTGCTGTGACTCTGGTCTGCGAGTATACACCCAGCCAAGAACTCTCTCTGGGCCGTCAGCTCCTGCCTTCACCAAGACCTCTGTTCCAGTCTCTTTGGTTTCGTCATCCACCTTCCTATTAATAAACTCTCAATTTTAGTCACATGTGTGTGGTGCAATCTCTGGGTTCCTACATAGACAAAACATGACACAGTTTTTCGATTTTCTTTTTATTCAGAAAATGATAATTTAAGTTTAGGGGAAACCGTTACAAAGCATTATACTAACTGAAAAAGTGTGACATGGATGACATCTTTATTAATGCAATTGCAGTTATTTATATTGTTCTCTACAGTGAGTACTGTATTTTTGACCCCAACATTTAGATTTTATCAAATAATAAGGACTATTTGCAGTATATCAACTTCTCAGGAA
This sequence comes from Fundulus heteroclitus, assembly GCF_011125445.2. Classification (NCBI taxonomy): domain Eukaryota; kingdom Metazoa; phylum Chordata; class Actinopteri; order Cyprinodontiformes; family Fundulidae; genus Fundulus; species Fundulus heteroclitus. The sequence goes on along the minus strand of NC_046373.1, from coordinate 24,864,657 downwards.
ATGGTGTAGGTGCATTATACTGTTGAACATTATGTCTTGTGTTTGTGTGTTATCTGTGTGAATTATAGGCTGGTGTCTCACCAAAATGTCATTATGGTTAAATGATGAAAATATTTTTGTTTAATAAATTAAAGTGCTTTTAACTAGCATCTTAAGGTCTGGTTGCAAATACTGAAAAGCAAACACATGAAGATACATAAACATGACATAATACTAGAAAGGGTTCAGTATGCAAAATTAAGACATATAACTAATAAATATATTTTTGTAAACAGAAAAAAATATCCAGATGAGAATGAAGATTTTATGGATACTGTTTGTTGTTGCTGTCATGGTTTAGTTTTGATTCGCTTTGGTTTACTATTATTCTCAGTTTTTCCACCTTGTTTGGGTTTTAGTTTGTTAAATTTTAGTTTCCTCCTTCCCTTCCACCCAGCCATCACTTCACTCTCCTTGCAGTCAGTCACACCTGTTAGTAATTATTCAGTCAGATGCATTTCACCTGTCTTCCTATTTAAACCTCCCTCTGCCTCACTTTAGTGCTGGTCCGTCTTCTGTTCTCCACCTCTCCATGTCCAGTCCCCGTTTGCCTTGGAAGATTTGTTTTTTGTTCTTTGCTTGAGAGAACCGCTAACCTGACTAGCCACCCTGGAGAAGCTCTGCTCTGTTGCCCTGACGTTGCCACAGGGTCTGTTTGCTTCCTGGCCACTTTGTAGTTAATGGACTCCTGCTCCGGGTCGTCAGCTCCTGCCATCCTCTACACCCCTGTTCCCGTGCAGTTTTGTCTCTGGTCTCATCATCCAACAACCATCTCTTCAATAAAATCTCAAAGATTCCTTCCTCTGTGTGTAGTGTGTTCGGGTCATCATAACAAAACGTGACAGTTGCTGGTAAGTGAAAAAATATGACACCAAAAAGTGCTGTTGATAAATACCAGAGAAAGAGAATCATTATGTTGTGAATACTTTAATGACAGTTGCTGTTCAATTTAATTTAAGCATAGCCACAAGAACAGCCACTGCTGCTCCAACAACTACAGATGTTCCAACAACAACAGCTGCTCCAACAACTGCTCCAACATCAACCACAATAAATCGTCTTCTGTTTTCTTGTTTCGTATCGTCCACCAGGCCTTACTCTGTTTTCAGATCAGTTCTCAGACTTCTCATCTGATTTAGGATTAAAAACTGATAAGGTTATTATAGTGGGGGATTTTAACATTCATGTTAACACTGAATGTGATACCCTTAATGTAGCCTTTAAAACTACACTAGACTCAACTGATTTAGGCCAAAATATGGATAAACCGACGCACCCTTGCCTTCCTAATTGGACCTGACATGCGGTATTGATTGCAAATAATTAACAGTATACCCTCACAACAATGTCCTCTTTGACCATTTTAAATAACCTTTGAGTTCAATTAATAAGAATAAGCTTAAAACGTTCCTTTTTGTCAAAGCTTTTAGTTAGAATGGCTTAGGGTACCCTAGGCTATCCATGTAGTTATGCTGCTATAAGCTTAGGCTGCTGGAGAACATCAGGGTCTATTTTTCTCACTCTGCTGAGTTCTCCTACTGTTCTCCAATTTACATTGTCTGTTGTTATTTCAATTTTTAACAATTTGTTCTCTGTATTTTTTTTCTTCATCGTAGGTACACATGGTCTGGCATTCTGTTCACTGTGACATCACCCAGGGGAGACAGATCATCTGCTATTACTTTCTACATAGAAAAGATTCCTGGATCCTGCTTTGCCTTGCCTTGGATCAGTGTGTGTGTGTGTGTGTGTGTGTGTGTGTGTGTGTGTGTGTGTGCATGTACAAGGGGTAGTTTGCCGTGTCCCAGCATGCTTACTGTTTCCTGTGGAGGAGCTTGGCTACCCATGCTTTAAGGTGTTAATCAGAGACATGGCCTGGTGATAGTAACTAGATCTATGTTGAAAACTGTTGGGAAACCAACATAAATTTCATGCAGTCTATGGAGTATTTTCAAGAAGGAAATGAGGGACACCTGAGCCAACAATGTCGGTAACCTGACTCCGCCAGATGGATTTGCTCCGCATATCCGTCTGGAAACCTTCCGTTGAAGTAATTTTGGGAAGGGGCGAAAATACTGGTTGGCTGATTGGCCTATGTTGGTGATAGACGGGCCAAATAAACCAATCAGATTAACGAAGCATATGACGTACTAACAGCAACGACGAAAACACAACCACAAGCTCTTGCCGAAACCAGTCGGGAGAAGAGCAAAAACATCTTTTCCTCTGAGAAAGGCCTCCAGAGCAGTGTTTTGCTCTTCTTTCAGTGAAGAAATACTCTGTAATTCCGATAAAACTTGCTCGATAGCCACGCTAACGCTAGTTTCATCGGCTGAAGCCGCCATGTTCTTTAGACTGAACTGTCACGCTTCTCGTTGCGTCACACCTCAACCCGCCTCAAAGCCAATGCTGATTGGACATTCGTTTGGTGAACGCCTCCAAATTTTCTTTACCGGGAAGTAGCCAGACTGATATGCGAGTGAAACCTTGAAAGCTCGCGAGATCAGGATGGTCTCACGAGGCTACAATGTCGGTGAGCTGGAGCCTGTTATTAAAGCCATCTGGTCTTCTTTAATGCTACAGTAAAGGCTGACCGGATCTATATCATACTGTAGTAATGCAGTGATCCATGCAAGCCCCAACCTACTATAAAATGCATAAAAAAATCGTTGTCATTGCAACTGTGCATTTGAACAAAACTTGTCTTCTGGATGTAATTGATTTCCGTTAGGGAGCGTTGGGCAACTTACAGCCCCAGGGACCAATCTGGGGCTAAGCGTCTTGCTCAGATAACTACAGTGGTAGTCTGCAATGTTCAAACTGGTACTTCTCAGTACTCTGCTCTAACCACCAGGACACCATTCTCTGCAAAAGAGTACATTGACACCCTTCTCAATGATACAAGATTTCTCTAACAAATTTCTATAAGTGTTATAAAATAGAGCTAGATATTCTAAGAAACTGAACTTCTGGTTGCTCTTGGCTGTAAGCCATATCATTAAAAAACAACTGAAAAAATTAATCTGTCTATAGGTAATGAGTCTCTAGATGAGTTTTACTTTCTGAACTGAACAACTGAAATAAATTAACTGAGATAATATTGTAATTCATTGAAATGCAATTGTAGTAATCCTTCCAATAATGTTTATCTATTTTAGTATACACTTAAATTTCAATGACAACTCTAAATAATTATATTGGTAAGGCTATTCTGTAAATTGTCTGAGGCTTTCATAACATCTAACCATGATGTCTCACCAAGCTTTTTTAATCAGAAAGGTACTCCCATTTTTTATAAGCGGAAGGGAAAAAAATAATAACCTTGCCTAACAAAAGAGTTACTGGCATTTATGAAGGACAGGACAAACATTTAAAAGAAACGGCACACCCAGTGATTTTTAAATAATGTTCTCAGGGTCATTAGTAGCTGCTCTGAAGCAAAACAAATAATGAATTCACTGGAATCTTCTCTCAATCCTTTTTGCAGACACAACTGGAATTTAATCAGGGGTCAATAAAAAACTATACATTTGCTGGTCACAAATGTAGAGGAGGTAATCAAGGGAAAGCTATGGAAGGAAAATATGCTGTAATTAAAAAGTAGATTTTTTACAACATTTATAAAACAGTGCTGGGGTTCAGCCAAGAAATGCAGAACAAACCAAGACAATATAAAAATTATTTACTCTTAACAGCAGGGTTAAAGCCTTTTAATAGTTTGAGAATATTTTTGGTTTTAATGAGCTCTTTCTAATGAATCTTCCTCAGGAAAACATCACTTGCCATACTCATATGGATCAGTTTCCTCTGTACAGTCAGACCTTTTGATGTTTTTGGGTTTGCATCAAACAAGTACATGTGAACACAGCACAAAAACTGTTATTCTAACAACACTTTATAGGATGAGCCCTAGTTCTGTATTACATGCCCTATTGTTGCATTTCATTAATGGTGCATTTCATTAAATGTGTTTCCTTGTTTTATTCCCACTTATAATCTGTTTTGTTTGTTAGTTTTCCTCCATCATCGGTAAAACACAATTATCTTGTGAGGAAGTATGGGCACCGTTGTTGATAAAAAATGTGTTTAGTGTTTTATCAACATTTAAATTTCTCCTCTTAAAAATTGCAACTGTTTTCAAAATATTGAGAAATTATTTTGGGAATAAAGAGAAAAGCACTGGCAAAAACTTCATTATTGTTCATTTCCAGGTGGGGGAGCACCACAAAACATTTGTGCTTAGGGCCTAGAGTCGCCAACTACCCAGAATTAGCCGGGACTTTCCGTTTCCAAAGGTAGGTGTCCCGTGTTTGACACTCATTTTCCCCTATTTTGAATGTAGCCTACAATTTGCATATACGAACACTAGATGGCTCTCCACACCTCACCTTCTTAGACCTACATAGGAATGTCACATCGAAGCAGGCAAAGAAGCCGCCAGCCATTGTCCTGTACTTGTCCTGTAAGTTCGCAACCCTTTTAGGCCCCCTGATTGGCTAGCACCGCCCTGATCTAACCTTTTACCTGAAACTATGTCCCAGGCAGCATTACATTCCCTGCTGGATGCACCAGAGCTTGCTTGCAGAGTCCAACCTCCGTTTTCTTGTGAGGGACTTTTTAGAGTGCTGCTGTTATCACTCAACACTGCTCAAGTTCTGCTCTCTCATCCAAAAACACCCACATCCACTTGAATTCACGGCAAGCGTTTTGCGGTACAAAAAAAAAAAAAATAAAAAAAAAAAAAACGGGGTTCGTTTGAGGCAATGTTCATGTAATTCATCATGGTTTAAAATGTAAAACTTTTTCATTCTGTCCGTTTGCTCCACGTGGAATTTATATCTTTAACTAGCAGAAGCACCAAAAAAATAAGCATTGTTTATATTTAAATCCAAAAATATTATACTTGGAGGTACACCTATATACAGATTAGTAAAATAAAGAAACAACACATACACAAATAAAAAAAAACATGCATGGCATAGTTTTATTATCTCTGACGTGAAAACGGGTTAATTGTTGGAAGTCTAATTAAAGGGTGGACACAGTCTGCATACTGCAGGTGTCACACCAAAGGGTGTGAGCTCAGAAAACCTTCCTGTTCTGACTGCGTCATATAAAGAAACATTGCAAGTGCTGTCATTTACAAACAAAACTTTGTCATCCAATTATATGTTATTGTAAGATACATCTGGGTTATTATTAGATTCATGAAGAAAAAAATTCTGCGTCAAAGATCATAGCATTTTAAAACTGCAAATAACATTGGATAATGTTTGTTGTAATTTGTAAGAAGGTTATATCCATGATAAGCTCCCTTGACGGGAGTCTGCAGTCCAACACTTTAAAATCACCCCACTGTTACTAGCCCTTCATACGTTTACAATCCCTTAAATGTTATTGCCTACCTTCACACTATTATCTCAAAATATCTAAATGCACATTTCTGTAAATGAAGCTTTAAATCATCATTCCACAATAGCGCCACATTACCTCATTATTTGTTATCTGTGACTCATGAGGGACTTTTATGTGTACTCAAAAAGAAATTTGACAACGGTAACATGCTGTGACAATAAAGAATCTTTGAATTCCCTGTTGGATGCACTAGTACTTTCTTGCAGAGTCAGACCTCCGTTTTCTTGTGAAAGACTATTTAGAGTGCTGCTGTTATCACTCAACCCATCTCAAGATCATGTCCTCTTTGAGCCCTTTTTGAAGCCAGGTCAACATCACATCCATTACTATCTTCTTCCGGTTTTCCTCTCTCATCCAAAACACCTACATCCACTTGTATGCACGGAAGCATACAAGTTTGCTAAAAAACAAACAAACAAACAAACAAACAAACAAACAAACAAACGGGATTTTGTTTGAGGCAATGTTCTTTTTATATCAACATAGGCAACAAGATGCATACTGGAGAGATCGGTGGCAGGATGGGCAGTAAAGCACTGCTCCCAAGTAGATTCACACAACATATTGAACATTCTCGCTGAATCTGAATGTATCTGTGATATAAATGTGAGATTCTATTCTGCCACTTTGCTCCACGTGGAATTAAAATCTTTTAAAATGGGGAATCAAGGTAAAGTCAAACTATACATTTTATCTAGTCTAAACATTAAAATATTTAACCAGCAGAAGAAACAAACTTTGTATTTGAACCCAAAAGGAATGTATTTAAAGGTGCACCTAAATGCAGATTAGATAAATAAACAACACAAAAAAACAAAATGCCTGTCATAGTTTTATTATCTCTGACGTGAAAACAGGTCAAGTGATGGAAGTGTAATTAAAATGTGGACACAGCCTGCATACTGCAGGTGTCACACCAAGGGTGTGAGTTAAGAAAACCTTCCTATTCTGACTGAGTCATATAAAGAAACAATGCAAGTGCTGTCCTTTATAAACAAAACGTTGTCATCCAATTATATAATATTTTAGGATACATCTGTGTTATTATTAGATTCTACAAGAAAAAAATGTCTGTGTCAGAGAACATAATATTTCAAAACTACTAATAACATTGTAGAATGTTTGTTGTAATTTGTAAGAAAGTTATATCAGCACTGTCACATTAAACCTGAGTTTTAGTCATTGGTTGAGAAGAGGATAATATACATTGTCTTTTAAAGAAAATAAAAAATATTTTAAAAGTACAATACCAGTTAATACATATAAAACAAGAACACAAAGGTCAGTAAGCTATACTGACTTCATCTCTTTTAAATAGACACATTTCCTGCAACAACAAAGCCCAATAATTAAAGACACAAACACAAACACCATGTAAATAGCACAAAATCATCTAATCAAAAGATATGTCTGAATCACTGGCTTCTCAATTGGTATTTGTTTAAAACCAAAGCAAGACAGAGCTAATAGGAAATAATAAAAGAAAAGCACTTTATAAATTACAAAGGATTAACTTGGAAGCAAACAAATCTTGTACTAACCAAAGTTAAATTAGTAACAGTAATCTGTACAGCATTAATTAAATGATAAATTTAGAGTTTTAGAAGGTTTTTGTTCTGAATGCTTAAAATAATAGTTGAAAGTAACATCTGATAGAGTCACAATTTACATAGACAGACATGACTCATCATTTAGTGGACGTGTTCTGATGTCAGAGTTTTGTGCTTTGCGTCACATATTTCACAATCTATTACAGTGACGTGTACAGCATCAGTATTCCGAGCATAAAAACAAAGGAATAATATTACACTTTCAGACCAGCTGTTGCTCTACTTGTTATTTATGTTTGCTTTTTTGCTTTAGACCAAAAGTAATGACTGGCTGCACAGTGACCCAGAGGGTTGTGCTGTTGACATGCAGCAAGAGGGTCCTACCCTTGTCCTGGGTCTTTCTTCATAGAGTTTGCATGTTCTCCCTGTGCATGCATAGCTACTCTCGAGGTACTCCGGCTTCTTCCCACAGTCCAAAAAACATGTCTGTTAGGTTAATTGGCCTCTCTAAATTCTCCTTAGCTGTGAGCGTGTGCAAGAATGGTTATTTGTCCTTGTTGTCTCTATGTTGCCCTGCGATAGACTGGCGACCTGTCCAGGGTGTACCCCGCCTTTCCCCCATTGACAGCTGGAGATAGGCAACAGCACCCGTCCCGACCCCATGAGGGATAAAGCAAACAAGAAAATGTATGTAGGGATGAATGGACAAACAAAAATTTTTTGCTAATATTTAAAATATATTGAAAAACACTGATTATTTTTCTATATTCTGTCATTCTAGTCCTTATTTCAAATGTGCTTTTTTCTGTAGCACTGCAGATATGCTTAAATTGTGTAATTTAAGGAACATTAAAAAAACAACACGTATGTGTAAAAGACCTATAGAATAGCAACAACACAATTCATAATTTAACGTCATGTTCTTATGTCTAACAGGAAAACAATGCTGCTCAACAAGCTTACTGTAAGCAGCTCAAACAAAAAATGGAAGACAAAGAAAGGTTCCAAACAGGTAGCCACACCTAAAATAAAGCACTGTAATTAATGACTAATTTCCATCATTGCGTGCACCTGATGTCACAGTGCCGGCTCTGGGTGGATATAAAGCTTCTGCTTTCAACTGGTACACATTACCAGTTAACCAGCAAACAGAAAGGAACAGAGAGCATCACAACTTCTGTCACTGGAGTGAAAGAACCCATTGGACAAAGCCTGTAAGTAGTAAACCTCTAATAATAAAATTCTAATTTCTCAAATTTAGGATATTAAAGCTGATGAATAAAAATAAGAATTTTAAATACAGAAAAACTATATTTAACATGGTTGTTATCTTCATTGTTATTTTCAAAAAAACACTTTTCATCTATTTGTTCAGTATAGTTCACAGTTGTATAACATAGTTGTTCAATTCACTTTTTATTCAGAAAATGAGAAGATAAGTTTATGGGAAAAAATTACAAAGTTTGATACTAACAGAAAAACTGAAAAAGTGTGGCAAGGACAGAATCTTTATTAATGCAATCGAGTTATTTACATTGCTCCCCAAAATGAGTTCTATCTTTCGTTTTGACTACAACATCAGTTAATGACTATTTTCAGTATTTTAACTTCTCAGGAAGTGTTGTAGGTGCTTTAAACTGTTGACCATTATGTCTTGTTCTGTCTGTGTGTTACGTGTTTGGAGCACACATATACATATATATAACACATATATAACAACTAACAAACATATACTTTTTTAAACAGAAAAAAAAAACCCAGACGAAGATGATGAAGATTTTCTGGGTACTGTTCGTTGTTGCTGGTAAGTGAACAAATTAGGATACCAAAAAGTGCTGTTGAGAAATACCAAAGAAAGATAATTATTGTAATTTGAACAATTTAATTGACAATTGCTGTTCAATTTCTTTTTAGGCATAGCCACAAGAACAGCTACTGCTGCTCCAACTACTACAGCTGCTCCAACAACCACGACAAATATTCCAACAACCTTAGCTGCTCCAACCACAGCTGCTGCAAGCTCAACGACAGCTGCTGAAACAACAACCACAGCTGCTGTGACCTCAACCACAGCTGCTTCCACAACAACCACAGCTGCTCCAACCACAACTACAGCGGCTTCAACGACAACAACAGCTGGTGCAACCACAACCACAACTGCTCCAACCACAACGACCGCTGCTCCAACCACAACTACAGCTACTGCAATGACTACTACAGCTGCTCCAACAACTACCACATCTGCTCCAACTACAACCACAGCTGGTGCAACCACAACCACAACTGCTCCAACCACAACGACCGCTGCTCCAACCACAACTACAGCGGCTTCAACGACAACAACAGCTGCTCCAACAACTACCACATCTGCTCCCACAACCACCACAGCTGCTCCAACGACAACAGCTGCTCCAACCACGAGCACAGGTGCTCCAACAACTACCACATCTGCTCCAACAACTACCACATCTGCTCCAACAACCACCACAGCTGCTCCAACAACTACCACAGCTGCACCAACAACTACCACAGCTACTCCAACAACTACCACATCTGCTCCCACAACCACCACAACTGTGCCAACAACAACAACAGCTGCTCCAACCACAACCACAGCTGCAGCAATAACTACCACAGCTGCTCCAACAACTACCACAGTTGCACCAACAACTACCACAGCTGCACCAACAACTACCACAGCTACTCCGACAACTACCACATCTGCTCCCACAACCACCACAGCTGCGCCAACAACTACCACATCTGCTCCCACGACAACCACAGCTGCTCCAACGACAACAAAAGATGCTCCAACCACAACCACAGCTGTTCCAACAACTACCACATCTGCTCCCACATCAACCACAGCTGCTTCAACGACAACAACAGCTGCTCCAACAACAAGCACAGCTGCTCCATCAACTACCACATCTGCACCAACAACTACCACAGCTGCTACAACTACAACAGCTGCACCAACAACTACCACAGCTGCACCAACAACTACCACAGCTGCAACAACAACTACCACAGCTGCAGCAACAACTACCACATCTGCTCCCACGACCACAACAGCTGCTCCAATGACAACCACAGCTGCTCCAACCACAACAACAGCTGCTCCAACAACTACCACAGCTGCTCCAACCACAACAACAGCTGCTCCAACAACTACCACTGCTGCACCAACAACTACCACATCTGCTCCCACAACCACCACAGCTGCTCCAACGACAACAACATCTGCTCCCACAACCACCACAGCTGCTCCAACGACAACAACAGCTGCTCCAACGACAACAACAGCTGCTCCAACCACAAGCACAGCTGCTCAAACAACTACCACATCTGCTCCCACAACCACCACAGCTGCTCCAACAACAACAACAGCGGCTCCAACCACAACCACAGCTGCTCCAACAACTACCACATCTGCTCCCACAACCACCACAGCTGCTCCAACAACAACAACAGCGGCTCCAACCACAACCACAGCTGCTCCAACAACTACCACATCTGCTCCCACAACCACGACAGCTGCTTCAACGACAACAACAGCTGCTCCAACCACAAGCACAGCTGCTTCAACAACTACCACATCTGCTCCCACAACCACCACAGCTGCTCCAACGACAACAACAACTGCCCCAACCAAAACCACAGCTGCCCCAACCACAACCACAGCTGCACCCACAACCACCACAGCTGCTCCAATGACAACAACAGCTGCTCCAACCACAACCACAGCTGCTCCAACAACTACCACATCTGCTCCCACAACCACCACAGCTGCTCCAACGACAACAGCTGCTCCAACCACAACCACAGCTGCTCCAACAACTACCACATCTGCTCCAACAACCACCACAGCTGCTCCAATGACAACAGCTGCTCCAACCACAAGCACAGCTGCTTCAACAACTACCACATCTGCTCCCACAACCACCACAGCTGCTCCAACGACAACAACAACTGCCCCAACCACAACCACAGCTGCCCCAACCACAACCACAGCTGCACCCACAACCACCACAGCTGCTCCAACGACAACAACAGCTGCTCCAACCTCAAGCACAGCTGCTCCAACAACTACCACATCTGCTCCCACAACCACCACAGCTGCTCCAACGACAACAGCTGCTCCAACCACAACCACAGCTGCTCCAACAACTACCACATCTGCTCCAACAACCACCACAGCTGCTCCAACGACAACAGCTGGTCCAACCACAACCACAGCTGGTCCAACCACAACCACAGCTTCTCCAACAACTACCACAGCTGCTCCAACAACTACCACAGCTGCACCAACAACTACCACGTCTGCTCCCACAACCACCACAGCTGCTCCAACGACAACAACAGATGCTCCAACCACAACCACAGCTGTTCCAACAACTACCACATCTGCTCCCACAACAACCACAGCTGCTTCAACAACAACAACAGCTGCTCCAACAACAAGCACAGCTGCTCCATCAACTACCACATCTGCACCAACAACTACCACAGCTGCTACAACTACAACAGCTGCACCAACAACTACCACAGCTACACCAACAACTACCACAGCTGCAACAACAACTACCACAGCTGCAGCAACAACTACCACATCTGCTCCCACGACCACAACAGCTGCTCCAATGACAACCACAGCTGCTCCAACCACAACAACAGCTGCTCCAACAACTACCACAGCTGCTCCAACCACAACAACAGCTGCTCCAACAACTACCACTGCTGCACCAACAACTACCACAGCTGCTCCAACAACAACAACAGCTGCTCCAACCACAACCACAGCTGCTCCAACCACAACAACAGCTGCTCCAACCACAACCACAGCTGCTCCAACAACTACTACATCTGCTCCCACAACCACCACAGCTGCTCCAACGACAACAACAGCTGCTCCAACGACAACAACAGCTGCTCCAACCACAAGCACATCTGCTCAAACAACTACCACATCTGCTCCCACAACCACCACAGCTGCTCCAACAACAACAACAGCGGCTCCAACCACAACCACAGCTGCTCCAACAACTACCACATCTGCTCCCACAACCACCACAGCTGCTCCAACAACAACAACAGCGGCTCCAACCACAACCACAGCTGCTCCAACCACAAGCACAGCTGCTCCAACCACAAGCACAGCTGCTTCAACAACTACCACATCTGCTCCCACAACCACCACAGCTGCTCCAACGACAACAACAACTGCCCCAACCACAACCACAGCTGCTCCAACAACAACAACAGCGGCTCCAACCACAACAACAGCTGCCCCAACAACAACAACAGCTGCTCCCACAACCACCACAGCTGCTCCAACGACAACAACAACTGCCCCAACCACAACCACAGCTGCCCCAACCACAACCACAGCTGCACCCACAACCACCACAGCTGCTCCAATGACAACAACAGCTGCTCCAACCACAACCACAGCTGCTCCAACAACTACCACATCTGCTCCCACAACCACCACAGCTGCTCCAACGACAACAGCTGCTCCAACCACAACCACAGCTGCTCCAACAACTACCACATCTGCTCCAACAACCACCACAGCTGCTCCAACGACAACAGCTGGTCCAACCACAAGCACAGCTGCTCCAACCACAAGCACAGCTGCTTCAACAACTACCACATCTGCTCCCACAACCACCACAGCTGCTCCAACGACAACAACAACTGCCCCAACCACAACCACAGCTGCCCCAACCACAACCACAGCTGCACCCACAACCACCACAGCTGCTCCAACGACAACAACAGCTGCTCCAACCACAAGCACAGCTGCTCCAACAACTACCACATCTGCTCCCACAACCACCACAGCTGCTCCAACGACAACAGCTGCTCCAACCACAACCACAGCTGCTCCAACAACTACCACATCTGCTCCAACAACCACCACAGCTGCTCCAACGACAACAGCTGGTCCAACCACAACCACAGCTGGTCAAACCACAACCACAGCTTCTCCAACAACTACCACAGCTGCTCCAACAACTACCACAGCTGCACCAACAACTACCACGTCTGCTCCCACAACCACCACAGCTGCTCCAACGACAACAACAGCTGCTGCAACTACAAGCACAGCTGCTCCAACAACTACCACATCTACTCCCACAACCACCACAGCTGCTCCAACGACAACAACAACTGCCCCAACCACAACCACAGCTGCACCAACAACTTCCACATCTGCTCCCACAACCACCACAGCTGCTCCAACGACAACAACAGCTGCACCATTCACAACCACAGCTGCTCCAACAACTACCACATCTGCTCCCACAACCACCACAGCTGCTCCAACGACAACAACAGCTGCTCCAACGACAACAACAGCTGCTCCAACCACAACCATAGCTGCTCCAACCACAACCACATCTGCACCAATGACAACAACAGCTGCTCCAACCACAACCACAGGTGCTCAAACAACTACCACAGCTGCTCCAATGACAACAACAGCTGCTTCAACCACAACCACAGGTGCTCCAACAACTACCACAGCTGCACCAACAACTACCACAGCTGCTCCAACGACAACAGCTGCTCCAACCACATCCCCAGCTGCTCCAACAACTACCATATCTGATCCCACAACCACAACAGCGGGTCAAACGACAACAACAGCTGCTTCAACCACAACCACTTTTGCTCCAACAACAGCTGCTTCAACCACAACCACTTTTGCTCCAACAACAGCTGCTGAAACAACCACAGCTGCTGTGACCACAACCACAGCTGCTACAACCACAACCACAGCTGCAGCAACCTCAACCACAGCTGCATCAACAACAGCTGCTCCAACTACAACAACAGCTGGTGCAACCACAAGCACAGCTGTTCCAATCAAAACCACAACCACAGCCGCTGCAACCACAACCACTTCTGCTCCAACAACAACAGCTGCTGAAACAACAATAGCTGCTGTGAGCACAACCACAGCTGCTGCAACCACAACCACAGCTGCAGCAACGTCAACCACAGCTGCATCAACAACCACAGCTGCTCCCACTATAACCACAGCTGTTCAAATAACAACCACAGCTGTTCCAACTACATCCACAGCTGCTGCAACAACAACCACAGCTGCTCCAACACCCACATCTGCTCCAACTGCAACCACAGCTGCTCCCACACTAAACACAGCTGCTCTAACCACAACGACTGCTACTCCAATGACTACTACCGCTGCTCCAACAACAACCACAGCTGGTGCAACTACAACCACAGGTGCTCCAACCACATTGACCGCTGCTCTAACTACAACTACAGCTGCATCAATGACAACAACAGCCACTGAAACCACAACTACATCTGCTCCAACAACCACATCTGCTGTGACCACAACTACAGCTGCAGCAACCTCAACCACAGCTGCATCAACAACCTCAGCTGCTCCAACTACAACCACAGCTGCTCAAACAACAATCCCATCTGCAGCAACCACAACTACCACATCTGCTCCAACCACAACGACAGCTTTTCCAATGACTAAAACCGCTGCTCCAACAACAAACACAGCTGCTCCAACTACAACCACAGCTGGTGCAACCACAACTACAGCTGCTTCAACCACAACGACCGCTGCTCCAACTACAACCACAGCTGCTCCCACAACAACCACATCTGCTCCAACCACAACCACAGCTCCAACAACAATCAATGCTGCTTCAACCATAACCACAACTGTTCCAACAGCAACACCTGTTACTCCCACTACATACAGTGCTGTAACAACCACAGCTGCTGAAATCACAACCACAGCTGCTCCACCAGCAACCACATCTGCTCCAACCACAACCACAGCTCCAACAACAATCAATGCTGCTTCAACCATAACCACAACTGTTCCAACAGCAACACCTGTTACTTCCGCTACATCCAGTGCTGTAACAACTGCCTCCTCAACCTCAACCCCTGCTGCTGCAACCACAACCACCCCAACGACAACCACAGTTTCATCAACCAGTGCAACAGCTTCAACTGCTAAGTCAACCCAAATTAATTCTTCGCCAACCACATCAAATGCAGTAACAGCCACTCCTGCATCGTCTATAACCACAGCAGTAACAGTTAGTACTGCTCCAACAGCATCAGCTTCTTCTGCAACCCAAATCGCTTCTTCTACAACCATAAAAAATACAGTAACAGCCACTGCTGCCCCAACAACAAACACTGCAGCCCCGACAACAACCACATCTACAACAACTACTGTGTCCACAACAACAGCCTCTTCAGCTGTGACTGAGAAAGCAAGTTTCATTTTGCTCACAGTTGTCATTACAGCTGCTATTTTTTTCTGAATGTAGGACTTGAAAATGTCATGTTATGACAAGACTTTGTCATTATTTATTTATATTTATTATTGTTACTTCACACTGTGTATCAGCTTCAAATTAATTATAATATTTATAAACCTATTTAGTATTTAATTTATATTTATAAATCAATCACTGTGCTTAGCATTAGTATCTGTGTTTTCCTTTCCAAAGAGAAACCCTATGTATTTTTCACTAGAAATGTTCATCATCCAGAACCATATTAGACACACAGAAATTCATGCAATTACACATAGTATATGTTTTTTTGGAAGATGTAATCTAATGTGTTGTCTAGAGCACTTGTCCAGTTTTTTTTTTTTTTTAGAAAAGTGGCTAGTCCTAGTATTAATTTTTATTGTTCCTGTACAAAGTTAGACATTAAATGTGCTGTACATGCTGATTGGTCACTGTCATTTGACTGTATATATATTTCCAACAAAGACTTTTTAATAATAAAGTATAAAAGAAAATTATTCAGACAAACTTGGTTTTGTGTAAGTCAACGACACTCACATTGACATATCCATTGGCATATTGCAGCATTATAATGAATACACATATCATAGTGTATTCATATTGTCTCATTATTACAATGTCCAAATGACACATTCATAACCAGCTATCCATCTTCTATATCAACACGATCGTTTTCAAAATTATTCGACGGTATCATTGCAGTCACTGAACAGGAAGAGGACCGTTAAATCCTCAACTATTTGTCAGTCCATCACAGTTTGTTACAAATCATCAACAGAATGAAACAGAAACAGATACAGTCGGGGAGCAAAAGTCTAAAATAATGGGTTGAACCTGACTTGGTCTGCCATACTTTTTTATTTGTGTTTTTTCCATTAATTTTTAATAGTTTAATAGCAGTTCCGTAAAGAAGCAGACGAGAGAGTTTTGATTTATGGAACTTGAGAAATGTAAGTAACCAACATTAGCATCTCAAAATAGCCATGTTGCATTCTTTATAGTATGGGTTGGTACATTTCAGCCGGTTGTATAGCAAGGTATGTTTCTGTATCGTGTTTTAAATCCGTGCCCCATGTGCCCTCTTTTAACTTTGAGCACCTGCCCCTCCAACGGTCTCTGCACGGCCCTGCTAAGCGTCTTGCTCAGATAACCATAGTGGTAGTCTGCAATGTTCAAACTGGTACTTCTCAGTACTCGGCTCTAACCATCAGGACACCATTCTCTACAAAAGAGTACATTGACACCCTTCTCAATGATACAAGATTTCTCTAACAAATTTCTATAAGTGTTACAAAATAGAGCTAGATATTCTAAGAAACTGAACTTCTGGTTGTTCTTGGCTGTAAGCCATATCATTAAAAAAAACAACAGAAAAAAGTAATCTGTCTGTAGGTAATGAGTCTCTAGATGAGTTTTACTTTCTGAACTGAACAACTGAAATAAATTAACTGAGATAATATTCTACTTCAATGAAATGCAATTGTAGTAATCCTTCCAACAACGTTGATCTATTTTAGAATACAGTTAAATTTAAATAACAACTCTAAATAATTATATTGGTAAGGCTATTCTGTAAATTGTCTGAGGCTTTCATAATGTCTAACCATAATGTCTCACCAAGCTTTTGTAATCAGAAAGCTATTCCCTTTTTTATAAACAGAAGGAAAAAAAACCTTAATAACCTTGCCTAACAAAAGAGTTACTGGCATTTATGAAGGACAGGACAAACATTTAAAAGAAACGGCACACCCAGTGATTTTTAAATAATGTTCTCAGGGTCATTAGTAGCTGCTCTGCGACAAAACAAATAATGAATTCACTGGAATCTTCTCTCAATCATTTTTGCAGACACAACTGGAATTTAATCAGGGGTCAATAAAAAACTATACATTTGCTGGTCACAAATGTAGAGGAGGTAATCAAGGGAAAGCTATGGAAGGAAAATATGCTGTAATTAAAAAGTACATTTTTTACAACATTTATAACTATACTCCGAAGCAGTGCTTTAAGTGGACTAAAATAGTTTTCTTAATATTAAAACAAATATCATTCATCATTCAACCGCTGGTTGTCTAGGTGGTGTCCAGAAAACGACGTGGGCTACATTGATAACTGGAGAACTTTCTGGGGAAAACCTGGTCTGATCCGGAGAGACGGCATCCATCCTACTTTGGAGGGTGCTGCTCTTCTTTCTAGAAATCTGGCCGGATTTATTAGTTCTCCTAAATGCTGACAACCCAGGGTCCAGACCAGGAAGCAGAGCCGTAGTTTAACACACCTCTCTGCAGCTTCTGTACTGTTACCCACCCATTACCCTATTGAGACGGTGTCTTTCCCACGGCCAAAACTTAACAGATCAAAAACTGATCTAAAAGGAACAAATCATAAAAACCTAATAAAAATCAATATGGTTCACCTTGAACCTAAAAATAAAATAATAAAATGTGGTCTATTAAATATAAGGTCTCTCCCTCCAAAGACTTTGTTAGTTAATGAATTAATTTCTGATAATCAGATTGATTTGTTTTGTCTCACAGAAACCTGGCTACAAGAGGACTATGTTAGTATAAATGAGTCAACCCCCTCCAGTTATTCAAATTTCCACATTCCCAGATCTGTGGGAAGAGGAGGAGGAGTGGCAACTATCTTTCAGTCTGATTTATTAATTAGTCCCAGGCCAACTAATAATTACAGTTCTTTTGAACATTTAACCCTCAGTTTCCCTCATCCAAACTGCAAAGCAATAAAACCTCTTCTGTTTGTTGTTTTGTATCGTCCACCAGGCCCTTACACTCAGTTTTTGGATGAGTTGTCAGATTTCTTATCTGATTTGGTGTTAAATACTGATAAGGTTATTATAGTGGGTGATTTTAACATCCATGTTGACACTGAATGTGATAACCTTAGTGTAGCCTTTAAAACTATCCTAGATTCAATTGGTTTTGCTCAAAATGTGCATGAACCGACGCACTCTCGGCTCCATACTTTAGACCTTGTTCTGACATATGGCATTGATTGTGAAGAATTAACAGTATTCTCTCACAACCCTGTCCTGTCTGATCATTTTTTAATAACATTTGAGTTTAATCTAACTGAATTCTCCACCCCCAAAAGAGGGTTCCATTATAGTAGATTTTTATCGGATAATGCTGTATCAAAACTTAAAGAGTCTGTCCCCTTTTTAATATCCTCAGTATTGCAGAAATGCCCTGTAGATGGCAGCATTGCTGTTTCTTCCCATTCACAAATCGATACCTTTGCTAACAATGTGACTTCCTCATTGCGTTCTGCATTAGACAATGTAGCTCCCTTGAAAAAGAAGGTGATTATTCACAGGAAGCTGGCTCCTTGGTTTAATTCAGAGCTGCGTTCCTTGAAGCACAATGTTAGGAAATTGGAGAGAAAATGGCGCTCTACACACCAAGAGGAATCCTACTTAATCTGGAGGGACAGACTATTGTTGTATAACAAGACCCTCCGCAGAGTTAGAGCAGCATATTTTTCATCATTAATTGAAGAGAATAAAAATAATCCTAGATTTCTCTTTAGTACAGTTGCCAAACTTACCCAGAGCCACAGCTCTGTTGATCCATCCATTCCCTTAGCTCTTAGTAGTAATGATTTTATGGGATTCTTCATAAATAAAATTGATGCCATTAAAAATAAAATAATTGGCATCCTCCCAAACATGATTACCTCATCCTCAGTAAGTGAGGCAGCATTGGAGGAATCTTTAGAATCTGTGCAGTGTTTGAACTGTTTAGAAGCAGTAGAGCTTTCTGAGCTATCTAAAATTTTAGCTTCATCTAAACCTTCTACCTGTATGTTAGACCCAATCCCAACCAAGTTGTTTAAGGACATATTCCCTTTGATCAGTGGCACTATTTTAGACATGATTAATCTATCCTTAGTAAATGGATATGTACCACAGGTTTTGAAAGTAGCTGTTATTAAACCTTTACTTAAGAAACCTTCTCTTGATCAAGATGAGTTAGTAAATTACAGACCTATATCTAATCTTCTTTTCTTATCTAAAATTCTTGAGAAAGTAGTTGCTAATCAACTTTGTGAACATTTACAAAGTAATGACCTACTTGAGGAGTTTCAGTCAGGCTTCAGAGCTCATCATAGCACTGAAACAGCTCTGGTGAAGGTCACTAATGATATTCTCATGGCCTCAGATAATGGACTTGTGTCTATACTTGTCCTGTTAGATCTCAGTGCTGCGTTTGATACAGTTGATCACAATATTCTCCTACAAAGACTTGAACATACTGTAGGGATTAAGGGGAAAGCATTAGGCTGGTTTAAATCTTATCTGTCAGACAGATTCCAATTTGTTCATGTTAATAATAAATCTTCCTCAAACTCTAGGGTCACCTGTGGAGTACCACAGGGTTCAGTCCTTGGACCAATTCTCTTTACTATATATATGCTTCCGATAGGCAAAATTATCAGACAGCATGGGATTAATTTCCACTGTTATGCTGATGATACTCAGCTATATTTATCCATAAATCCTGATGAATCCAATCAGTTACTTCGACTGCAGTCATGTCTTGATGACATCAAAAGCTGGATGACTTTAAATTTCCTGCATCTAAATTCTGACAAGACCGAAGTTTTAATCTTTGGGCCAGAGTCCTCAAAAAATAAACTTCTTAACCAATCACTTAATCTGGGTGGCATTAATCTGGCCTCTGGTAATAAAGTAAAAAATCTTGGTGTTATTTTTGACCAAGACATGTCATTTAAATCCCATATTAAACAGGTTTCCAGAGTTTCCTTTTTTCACCTCCGGAATATCGCCAAAATTAGAAACATTCTGTCCAGGAGTGATGCTGAAAAACTGGTCCATGCATTTGTTACTTCAAGGCTGGACTATTGTAATTCTTTACTATCAGGAAGTCCACAAAATGCAGTTCAAAGCCTTCAGCTGATCCAAAATGCTGCAGCAAGAGTTCTGATGAAAATCAACAAGAGGGATCATATTTCTCCAATTTTAGCTTCCCTTCATTGGCTTCCTGTTAAATCAAGAATAGAATTTAAAATTCTTCTTCTAACGTATAAAGCCCTTAATAATCAAGCTCCATCATATATCAGAGCTCTGATTACCCCGTATGTTCCTAACAGAGCACTTCGCTCTCAGACCGCAGGTCTGCTGGTGGTTCCTAGAGTCTCTAAAAGTAGAATGGGAGGCAGATCCTTTAGCTATCAGGCTCCTCTTCTGTGGAACCAACTCCCAGTTTTGGTCCGTGAGGCAGACACCCTGTCTACTTTTAAAACTAGGCTTAAAACTTTTCTTTTTGACAAAAATTATAACTAGTGACTCATGTTACTCTCAGCTACCTTTATAGTTTTACTGCTATAGGCTTAGGTTACTGGAGTATATCAGGATCTAATTTTCTCACTATATTGAGTTCTACTGTTCTTCAATTATGCATTATGTGTTGTCATTTCTGCTTTAACTTTCTGTTCTCTCTCTTTTCTGTTCATAGTAGGTACACCTGGTCTGGCGTTCTGTTAACTGTGACATCATCCAGAGAAGACGGCTCACCCGCTACTACCATCTAATGTAGAACAGATTACTAGATCAATGTGTGCTTCTGTGCTTTTTTGTTTCTCTTGTTGTGTCTCTGTTCTGTCTTCTGTAACCCCAGTCGGTCGAGGCAGATGACCGTTCATACTGAGCCCGGTTCTGCCGGAGGTTTTTTTTTCCCGTTAATGGGTGGTTTTTCTTCCCACTGTCGCTTCATGCTTGCTCAGTATGAGGGATTGCAGCAAAGCCATGGACAATGCAGATGACTCTTCCTGTGGCTCTACGGTTCCCCAGGAGTGAATGCTGCTTGTCGGGACTTTGAAGCAATCAACTGGTTTCCTTATATAGGAAATTTTTGACCAATCTGTATAATCTGACCCAATCTGTATAATATGATTGAACTTGACTTTGTAAAGTGCCTTGAGATGACATGTTTCATGATTTGGCGCTATATAAATAAAATTGAATTGAATTGAATTGAAATTGAATATGGGATACAAAAATGGTTAATATTTTTTATAAGATTTAGTACAGCGCTGGGGCTCAGCCAAGAAATGCAGTACAAACTAAGACAATATATAAATGATTTACTCTTAACAGCAGTGTTAAAGCCTTTTATTAGTTTGAGAATATTTTTGGTTTTAATGAGCTCTTTCTAATGAATCTTCCTCAAGAAAACAAAACTTGCCATGCTCATATGGATCAGTTTCCTCTGTACAGTCAGACCTTTTGATGGTTTTGGGTTTGCATCAAACAACATGTGAACACAGCACAAAAACTGTTATTCTAACAACACTTTATAGGATGAGCCCTAGTTCTGTATTACATGCCGTATTGTTGGGCACCGTTGTTGATAAAATGTGTTTAGCGTTTTATCAACATTTAAATTTTTCCTCTTAAATATTGCAACTGTTTTCAAAATATTGAGAAATTATTTTGGGAATAAAGAGATAAGCACTGGCAAAAACTTTATTATTGTTCATTTCGAGGTGGGGGAGCACCACAAAACATTTGTGCTTAGGGCCTAGAGTCGCCAACTGCCCAGAATTAGCCAGGAATTTTCGTTTCCAAAAGTAGGTGTCCCGTGTTTGACACTCATTTTCACCTATTTTGAATGCAGCCTACAATTTGCATATACGAACACTAGATGGCTCTCCACACCTCACCTTCTTAGACCTACATAGGAATGTCACATCGAAGCAGGCAAAGAAGCCGCCAGCCATTGTCCTGTACTTGTCCTGTAAGTTGGCAACCCTTTTAGGCCCCCTAATTGGCTAGCGCCGCTCTGATCTAACCTTTTACCTGAATCTTTTAAAATTGGGAATATAAGTAAAGTTAATTTTAATATTTAACTAGCAGAAGCAACAAGAAAATAAGCATTGTTTATATTTAAATCCAAAAATATTATGCTTGGAGGTGCGCCTATGGGCAGATTAGTCAAATAAAGAAACAACACATACACAAATAAAAAAAAACATGCATGGCATAGTTTTATTATCTCTGACGTGAAAACGGGTCAATTGTTGGAAGTCTAATTAAAGGGTGGACACAGTCTGCATACTGCAGGTGTCACACCAAGGGTGTGAGCCCAGAAAACCTTCCTGTTCTGACTGAGTCATATACAGAAACATTGCAAGTGCTGTCATTTGCAAACAAAACTTTGTCATCCAATTATATGTTATTGTAAGATACATCTGGGTTATTATTAGATTCATGAAGAAAAAAATTCTGCGTCAGAGAACATAGCATTTTAAAACTGCAAATAACATTGGAGAATGTTTGTTGTAATTTGTAAGAAGGTTATATCCATGATAAGCTGTTTTTTTTTTTTTTTTTTTTTTTTTTTTTACAGATCAGAGCAGTGTGCATATTCCATTTTTGGTCCGTACCAAAACATTGAAAGGACATCTCTGTCCTTTCAATTTCAACTCAATCAATTACATTTTGACATAAGGTGTGTCCATGTATCTCCCACAATAAATAAACTTAGAAACAACTTCTTCCCAAGAGCTGTGAGGGCAATTGCCCTCTGATGGGAGTCTGCAGTCCAACACTTTAAAATCACCCCACTGTTACTAGCCCTTCATACGTTTACAATCCCTTAAATGTTATTGCCTACCTTCACACTATTATCTCACAATATCTAAATGCACATTTCTGTAAATGAAGCTTCAAATCATCATTCCACAATAGCGCCACATTACCTCATTATTTGTTATCTGTGACTCATGAGGGACTTTTATGTGTACTCAAAAAGAAATTTGACAACGGTAACACGCCGTGACAATAAAGAATCTTTGAATTCCCTGTTGGATGCACTAGTACTTTCTTGCAGAGTCAGACCTCCGTTTTCTTGTGAAAGACTATTTAGAGTGCTGCTGTTATCACTCAACCCATCTCAAGTTTATGTCCTCCTTGAGCCCTTTTTGAAGCCAGGTCAACATCACATCTATGACTATCTTCCTCCGGTTTTCCTCTCTCATCCAAAACACCTACATCCACTTGTATGCACGGAAGCATACAAGTTTGCTAAAAAACAAACAAACAAACGGGATTTTGTTTGAGGCAATGTTCTTTTTATATCAACATAGGCAACAAGATGCATACTGGAGAGATCGGTGGCAGGATGGGCAGTAAAGCACTGCTCCCAAGTAGATTCACACAACATATTGAACATTCTCGCTGAATCTGAATGTATCTGTGATATAAATGTGAGATTCTATTCTGCCACTTTGCTCCACGTGGAATTAAAATCTTTTAAAATGGGGAATCAAGGTAAAGTCAAACTATACATTTTATCTAGTCTAAACATTAAAATATTTAACTAGCAGAAGAAACAAACTTTGTATTTGAACCCAAAAGGAATGTATCTAAAGGTGCACCTAAATGCAGATTAGATAAATAAACAACACAAAAAAACAACATGCATGGCATAGTTTTATTATCTCTGACGTGAAAACAGGTCAAGTGATGGAAGTGTAATTAAAATGTGGACACAGCCTGCATACTGCAGGTGTCACACCAAGGGTGTGAGTTAAGAAAACCTTCCTATTCTGACTGAGTCATATAAAGAAACAATGCAAGTGCTGTCCTTTAAAAACAAAATATTGTCATCCAATTATATAATATTTTAGGATACATCTGTGTTATTATTAGATTCATCAAGAAAAAAAATGTCTGTGTCAGAGAACATAATATTTCAAAACTACTAATAACATTGTATAATCAGCACATTAAACCTGAGTTTTAGTCATTGGTTGAGAAGAGGATAATATACATTGTCTTTTAAAGAAAATAAAAAATATTTTAAAAGTACAATACCAGTTAATACATGTAAAACAAGAACACAAAGGTCAGTAAGCTATACTCACTTCATCTCTTTTAAATAGACACATTTCCTGCAACAACAAAGCCCAATTATTAAAGACACAAACACCATGTAAATAGCACAAAATCATCTAATCAAAAGATATGTCTTAATAATTGGTATTTGTATAAAACCAAAGCAAAAGGGAAATAAACTGAAAGATTTAACGAAAAACACTATTAAAATACAATGGATTAACTTGGAAGCAAACAAATCTTGTACTAACCAAAGTTAAATTAGTTATGTACAGCATTAATTGTTAAGATAAACATAAATGAGAAATTTAGAGTTTTGGAAGGTGTTTGTTCTGAATGCTTAAAATAATAGTTGAAAGTAACATCTGATAGAGTCATAATTTACATAGACAGACATGACTCATCATTTAGTGGACGTGTTCTGATGTCAGAGTTTGGTGCTTTGCGTCACATATTTCACAATCTATTACAGTGACGTGTACAGCATCAGTATTCCGAGCATAAAAACACAGGAAAAATTTAACAAATAATCTAAAAATAACACTATGGCTTAAATACCACTGACATTAAAAGCTAAGACCTGATTTGATTCAATCTTTTTGATACACCTTAAAATGTAATATTACACTTTCAGACCAGCTGTTGCTCTACTTGTTATTTATGTTTGCTCTTTTGCTTTAGACCAAAAGTAATGACTGGCTGCACAGTGACCCAGAGGGTTGTGCTGTTGACATGCAGCAAGAGGGTCCTACCCTTGTTCTGGGTCTTTCTTCATAGAGTTTGCATGTTCTCCCTGTTCGTGGGTTCTCTTTGGGTACTCCGGCTTCTTCCCACAGTCCAAAAAACATGTCTGCTAGGTTAATTGGTCTCTCTAAATTTTCCTTAGCTTTGAATGTGTGCAAGAATGGTTATTTGTCCTTGTTGTCTCTATGTTGCCCTGCGATAGACTGGCGACCTGTCCAGGGTGTACCCCGCCTCTCGCCCATTGACAGCTGGAGATAGGCACCAGCACCCCTTGAGGGATAGAGTGAACAAGAAAATGGATGGATGGATGGACAAAAAAACATTTTTTGCTAATATTTAAAATATATTGAAAAACACTGATTATTTTTCTATATTCTGTCCTTCTAGTCCTTATTTCAAATGTGCTTTTTTCTGTAGCACTGCAGATTTGCGTAAATCGTGTATTTTAAGGAACATTAAAAAAAACCAACACGTATGTGTAACACAATTCATAATTTAACGTCATGTTCTTATGTCTAACAGGAAAACAAATGCTGCTCAACCAGCTTACCGTAAGCAGCTCAAACAAAAACTGGAAGACAAAGAAAGATTCCAAACAGGTAGCCACACCTAAAATAAAACACTGTAATTAGTGACTAATTTCCATTTTTGCGTGCACCTGATGTCACAGTACCGGCTCTGGGTGGATATAAAGCTTCTGCTTTCAACTGGTACACATTACCAGTTAACCAGCAAACAGAAAGGAACAGAGAGCATCACAACTTCTGTCACTGGAGTGAAAGAACCCATTGGACAAAGCCTGTAAGTAGTAAACCTCTAATAATACAATTCTAATCTCTCCCATTTGGGATATTAAAGCAGATGAATAAAAATAAGAATTTTAAATACAGAAAATGTGTGTATATATTGTATTGTAAAATTCTCTATGATGACATTTGTTGGGAAATGGCAATATGCCAATTTCCATAGCTGCACGATGGATGAATCTAACTATATTGAAGAAGTATTTGTTCAATATACAGTAGTATAACATAGTTGTTTAATTCTCTTTTTATCCAAAAAATGAGAAGATAAGTTTAGGGGAAAAAATTACAAAGTGTGATACTAACAGAAAAACTGAAAAAGTGTGATAAGGACAAAATCTTTAGTAATGCAATTGAGTTATTTACATTGTTCTCCAAAATGAGTTCTATCTGTCTTTTTGACTACAACATTTACATTTTTTCAGTTAATGACTATTTGCAGTATTTTAACTTCTCAGGAACTGTTGTAGGTGCTTTAAACTGTTGACCATTATATTTTGTTCTGTCTGTGTTACATGTTTGCAAAAAACTCCTTAAGACATATAACAGCTAACAAACATATACTTTTTTTAAACAGAAAAAAAAAAACCCAGACGAAGATGAAGATTTTCTGGGTACTGTTTGTTGTTGCTGGTAAGTGAACAAATTAGGATACCAAAAAGTGCTGTTGATAAATACCAAAGAAAGAGAAATATTGTAATGTGAACCATTAATGACAATTGCTGTTCAATTTATTTTTAGGCATAGCCACAAGAACAGCTATTGCTGCTCCAACTACTACAGCTGCTCCAACAACCACGACAGATGTTCCAACAACCACAGCTGCTCCAACTACAACCTTAGCTGCTCCAACCACAACGACAGCTGCTCCAACTACAACCTTAGCTGCTCCAACCACAACCACAGCTGCTCCAACCACAACGACAGCTGCTCCAACTACAACCTTAGCTGCTGAAACAACAACCACAGCTGCTGAAACTACAAACACTGCTGCTTCCACAACAACCACAGCTGCTCCAACCACAACAACAGCTACTGCAATGACTACTACAGCTGCTCCAACAACAACCACAGCTGCTCCAACTACAACCACAGCTGCTCCAACAACAACCACAGCTGCTCCAACTACAACCACAGCTGCTCCAACCACAACGACCGCTGCTCCAACTACAACTACAGCGGCTTCAACGACAACAGCCGCTGCTCCGACTACAACTACAGCTACTCCAACAACAACCACAGCCATTACAACCACAACCACTACTGCTCCAACAACAACAGCTGCTGCAACCACAACCACAGCTGCAGCAACAACAGCTTCTCCAACTACAACTACCGCTCCTCTAACCACAACCACAGCTGCTCCCACTTCAACCACAGCTGCTCCAATAACAACCACATCTGCTCCAACTACAAGCACAGCTGTTCCAACCACAACTACAGCCGCTCCAACCACAACCACTTCTGCTCCAACAACAACAGCTGCTGAAACAACAACCACATCTGCTCCAACCACAACGACAGGTGCTCCAACTACAACTACAGCTACTCCAACGACCACCACAGCCATTACAACCACAACCACTACTGCTCCAACAACAACAGCTGTTGAAACAACAACCACAGCTGTTGTGACCACAACCACAGCTGCTGCAACCACAACCACAGCTGCAGCAACCTCAACCACAGCTGCAGCAACCTCAACTGCTCCAACTACAACCACAGCTGCTGCAACCACAACCACAATTGCTCCCACTTCAACCACAGCTACTCCAATAACAACCACATCTGCTCCAACTACAACCACATCTGTTCCAACCTCAACCACAGCCGCTGCAACCACAACCATTTCTGCTCCAACAACCACAGCTAATCCCACTTCAACCACAGCTGCTCCAATAACAACCACATCTGCTCCAACTACAACCACAGCTGTTTCAACCACAACCACAGCTGCTGCAACCACAACCACAGCCGCTGCAACCACAACCACAGCCGCTGCAACGACAACCACTTCTGCTCCAACAACAACAGCTGCTGAAACAACAACCACATCTGCTCCAACCACAACGACAGGTTCTCCAACTACAACCACAGCCGCTGCAACCACAACCACAGCTGCAACAACCTCAACAACAGCTGCTCCAACTACAACCACTGTTGCTCCCACTACAACCACAGCTGGTGCAACCACAACCACAGCTGCTCCCACTTCAACCACAGCTGCTCCAATAACAACCACAGCTGTTCCAACCATAACCACAGCCGCTGAAACAACAACCACATCTGCTCCAACCACAGCGACAGGTGCTCCAACTACAGCTACTCCAACGACCACCACAGCCATTACAACCACATCCACTACTGCTCCAACAACAACAGCTGCTGCAACCACAACCACAGCTGCAACAACCTCAACCACAGCTGCATCAACAACAGCTGCTCCCACGACAACCACAGCTACTGCAATGACTACTACTGCTGCTCCAACAACAACCACAGCTGGTGCAACCACAACTACATCTGCTCCAAGCACAACGACCAGTGCTCCAACTACAACTACAGCTACTCCAACGACAACAACAGCCATTACAACCATAACCACTACTGCTCCAACAACAACAGCTGCTGAAACAACAACCACAGCTGCTGCAACCACAACCACAGCTGCAGCAACCTCAACCACAGCTGCTCCAACTACAACCACAGCTGTTCCAACCACGACAGCTTTTCCAATGACTAAAACCGCTGCTCCAACAACAACCACAGCTGCTCCAACTACAACTACCGCTCCTCTAACAACAACCACAGCTGCTCCCACTTCAACTACAGCTGTTCCAACCACGACAGCTTTTCCAATGACTAAAACCGCTGCTCCAACAACAACCACAGCTGCTCCAATAACAACCACATCTGCTCCAACTACAACCACAGCTGTTCCAACCACGACAGCTTTTCCAATGACTAAAACCGCTGCTCCAACTACAACCACAGCTGCTCCAACTACAACCGCAGCTGCTCCCACAACAACCAATCATGCTATAACAACCACATCTGCTCCAACCACAGCTCCAACAACAATCAATGCTGCTTCAACCATAACCACAACTGTTCTAACAGCAACACCTGTTACTTCAACTACATCCAGTGCTGTAACAACTGCCTCTTCAACCTCAACCCCTGCTGCTGCGACCACAACCACTCCAACGACAACCACAGTTTCATCAACCAGTGCAACAGCTTCAACTGCTAAGTCAACCCAAATTAATTCTTCGCCAACCACATCAAATACAGTAACAGCCACTCCTGCATCGTCTATAACCACAGCAGCAACAGTTAGTACTGCTCCAACAGCATCAACTTCTTCTACAACCATAAAAAATACAGTAACAGCCACTGCTGCCCCAACAACAAACACTGCAGCCCCGACAACAACCACATCTACAACAACTACTGTGTCCACAACAACAGCTTCTTCAGCTGTGAGTGAGAAAGCAAGTTTCATTTTGCTCACAGCAGTCATTTCAGCTGCTATTTTTTTCTGAATGTAGGACTTGAAAATGTCATTTTATGACAAGACTTATTATTTATTTATATTTATTATTGTTATTTCGCACTGTGTATCAGCTTCAAATGTATTCTAATATTTATAAACCTATTTAATATTTAATTTATATTTAATCAATCACTGTGCTTAGCATTAGTATCTGTGTTTTCCTTTCCAAAGAGAAACCCTATGTATTGTTTGCTAGAAATGTTCATCATCCAAAACCATATTTGACACACAGAAATCGTAGTAGAAATAGTATATGTTTTTTGGAACATGTAATCAAATCTGTTGTCTACAGCACTTTGACACTTTTTTTGACATAAGTGGCTAGTCCTAGTATTAATTTTTATTGTTCCTGTACAAAGTTAGACATTAAATGTGCTGTACATGCTGATTGGTCAGTAACTGTCATTTGAATGTATACATATTTCCAACAAAGACTTTTTAATAATAAAGTATAAAAGAAAATTATTCAGACAGACTTGATTTTGTGTGACTCAACGACACTCACATTGACATATCCATTAGCATATTGCAGCATTATAATGAATGTTGGTTAACTCTGTGGCCTGGCAGTGCACATAGCATGGAGTCTGCATGGTCACTATCAGGCTATAAATTCACCCAACCTTCTTGTGCGATACCAGGGCACAAAAGGGTCACACGATGTTTTATGGTTGGTAAGTTTCACGAAGCTTTATGGTTTAAAAGCTTTACATTGTTTTGGAATGTTTATCTGGGTAGACTCCTAGACACATATGGTATATGTATCAAGAAGCCAACTCTTTATTTAACACTGGAATGCAGATCTATTTTATTTGTGGGGAGACAAACACAGATAGAATAAGTGTGACTGCAGCCCCCCAATATCATTTATTCATTTACTCAGTGAGGGGCCAGGCTATTACAGTTTTTATTGATTGCTTGGATGCAGTAATCAACTCAAAACCTACATTTTTCAACACAGTTAACGCAGAGGCCTAAACAGTGGCAACAATGGTCAAAATAACACATTTTGTTTGCAAAAGGCTCCAACTCTGCCAAAACATTTAAAATATGAACCAAAAGCAAATTTTGCCCTCAAACAACACAACCTGCACACAAATGTTTGAGCCCTTCCAATCATTCATTACACAAGGGGCAACAAAATACAAAATACCTCACTCAATGTGAATCAGTGCAGCATTGCTGGCCATTGTAGCCAAAGACTGTATGTAGCTTACATGTCAGTGTCATTTGTACTCAAATTCACCTTCTTGGAAAAATTTATCTAGAATGAGATATGCTGTGATGCACATTTGATTGATTATACATTTTTTTAGATTGTGGCTACGAATGAAATATTCCTACAGAAGACACTAGAGCTATCTGTCTCTTCTAGTGTCTTCTCTCTTTGACGAATAGGCCACATGGCCTCATCTTAATCACACTCAATATTTTCCCTTGCAATGTACCTAGGGAAAAGTCTTATCTGCATCTATATTATGGGCAGCAGCAGTTATTGCATTGAGCAAGGGCATCTGCTCATAGGGGCGGTGATCATATACCTTCCATCTCCATGCACTGAATAATTCCTCTATAGGAATAGATACAGATATATCTGTATATACTGTATAGCAGCAATACTTGCTCTCCCATCGAAAAACTCTTACAATGGATGCAACCGTGTTTCTATTGAGAACAGGGTGGACTCTTTGTCCCGCCCCTCTAAGTGAAAGGCCATGATTTACCACATGGTCAATTATAGTTGCCTGAATTTCATCTGTAACTTGAGCCCTTCCAGCTACACCTCCACCTCGCACACAGGTTCCTCTTCCTCAAAATCTTCTTCCCCTGACCCATCTACCTCCTACTCTGACTCTCATTTGCCTTAGACCATCCATGCTTGCAAAGAACAACACACCACATGGCACCTTTTACGTAAAGCCTGCAAACTGATTGCAAATTGAAAAATTGTGTAAAGAAGTGTCAATCAGGTGCTTCAGTGATTTCATTCCGATCAAGAAGTTTCTAAGAGCTTGGAACATATGGTTTCTGTTTTGCTACCACAGCTAAAGCAATGGAGTTTGGACTGCAAGAAGGACATCTGTGTTAACTGTTTTGCAAAAGTAAAATAATTTTATAACTATAATGAGCACTTTTGCAACTCTTTAATAATTTAAACCCTTCCTGGTGTTCAGTTTGCTCATTTAGTTATTTTTTGCTGTGTGTAAATGTACTTTAAGTTCATTATCGTGTTGCCCTGCTACAGCAACCTACATTTCACCGCAGGAAAGTCCTGAAAGGACCAATACAGTTTGTGCTTGTTGCTACATATCTGGGGTCAAGTTTGTCGTTTTGGAGCCCTGTCATCTGCTGGTGTTGGTTCCCCGTGTTTTATAAAGTCTAAGGTCAGTGGAGCAGTTTATCACAAACTTTTAGAGCACATTAACCTTCCCACTACTGTTAGATATTCTCATTCAGGTCTTTCTCTACTGTTCACATTGTTAAAATAAAATCATAGCATGCTGGTTCTCAAGTAGTTTTGGCAGACAGTAACTTTAAACTTTAACCCAGTGCATGAGACAAAACGGGGAAAAGTTAAACGATTAAATAAATGAGGTGGAGAAAACAGCTTTAATAATATTCCAGCAATTAACCAAAGCTCTCTTGGCAGAATCTTTCTACCTATTGCTGTGGAAGTGATTCAGTTACCTCTACGACATCTAATGTACATTGTATAATTCCCTTTTCTGGGAAAAAATAAAATAATAATATATATATATATATATATATATATATATATATATATATATATATATAAATAAATCTAGCTCCAGGTTATAAGATACTCAGAATCTTGCAACATGATTTTATTCATATCTGCACAAATATGCTTGTTATATTTAGGCTGTAACTTTATAAAGTTGATACTGTTTAGCTTTTTAATCCTAATGATGTCATACAATGTTATTTTTAACCTTCAGGGATCAGTTTATTATTAAATAGAGTATATCTGCGTGCAATTGAACCTCATAAGGAATCCAGTTTTTGCTTTATTCCCACCCTTATTTTATGTTTTATTCATAAGAACATTATTGTACATAGATATTGAGTTTAAATGTAATGATTTTACAGGAGATGAGAACCTGGTATTCAGCCAGACACTGAGTTAATGCTTCACAGAGTTTATTGCAGGGATGATGAAGGTGGGTAAGGCAGGCAGACAGAGAACAATCCAAGGCAGAAAACAGAGCTGACAATCCAGGCAAAAAACAAACTGACAGGAACTGGGTAGACTCAAAAACAGGAGAACAGATCAAGGTCAGGTAACATACAAAAAAGCTGGAGAGCTCTTACCCGAGGACTGGTGAACAAGAGGTGAGAAAGGAGACATGAGGCATGGGGATGTGAGACGAGACGTTGTGGCAGGGAGCAGAGAACTGAGGCATGTATAAATAGGCAGAGGAACAGGTGAGCAGATTGAACAACTAATTAATCAGAACAGGTGGAAGTGATCAAAGATGGGGATGTGACTGAGGGAGCTGACAGAACAAGTGGAAGGGAACAGAATCTAAACAAGGTAAATACAGAACCAGAATAACATAAGGACCAAACCTAAGCTTGAAAATAAAGCAGAAACTAACAGAGCACATGATGAAAACCAAAACTAATACAGGGAAAGATAACAAAAATAGTACACAAGCAAAATAAGAATCCAGACAAGACAGAACCCAAAACCGAATCTGAGGCAGGAGAGAGGACTAATTGATCAAATAATAAAGATAAACCAAGAAAGAAGCCAGAATATTACATTAAATGCTTATTTTTGGTTCAACATCATGACTTCCATATCCAATGGCCCCACTGGGGGTGGCCAGGGCTGGCCATGTCCTGACCACCCAACTCTCCAGTGTAAATTGTAATAGCGTTAGTTTATCATTTCATCCCATCATGCACAACCAGCAAAGCAGCCGCTCTTCTTGACCTTCTATCACACTTTTATATGTATCGGCCAGTATCTACTTTCCCCTAGTGACTGTTTTGTGTTTCAATAAATGAGTAAATGTACACCTAATTCCTAATACAATTACACATTAAAAAGGAATTGTTGTTCGACTCAAAATGTTAACTGTACTGTTATTGGTCTATGGACATTAGATCATTAGTCACATTAAAAATCAAACAATAAACCAAAAGATATTAGCAGGTGTTTGTATAAGTCTTTAAGATTTATTCAGGCAGCTTTACTACAAAATAAATCCTGAAATTATGGCTTTTAGTTTCAGTGTGCCACCCCAAGAGTTTATGTGGCCCCATCTGGCCCCACCTATGAAGCATTTCTGGAGGCGCCACTGTCCATATCTTGTACTGTCACCCAATGTTAGACCTGGATCTCTGGATATTGATAACAGCTTTTATCCTTATCTTAATTTTGAAGCTGAAATACTTTCTCAAAGTAAATTTTAAATCCCGTCACTCTTCCAACACAGTTACGCGTTTTGCACCACAAAGATAATCATATTGATAAAACGGTTTGCATATCCAAATTCTCTACAATATAAAGCCCGTTGTTTCCTAGACCTATATATATATATATATATATATATATATATATATATATATATATATATATATATATATATATATATATATAAATAAATATTTTTTTTATTCTTTTATTTTTTATTTTTTTTATTTTTTTTTGAAGCGTCCTCATATATATGGCATTAATTTTATGGGGGGGACAATTCTTGAAAGAATTGTCAACACAATGCTGCCCCCTACCATAAACCAGTTGAACTGCAGGCCGTTTGGAAGAGCGCAGGATATTCCCTTAGTATTTGAAAGCATGTAATTTAGGCAATATCCTGTGTGCAAACCTGTTAAGTCACTATTTAATCCTATGGATCATTTCAATGCTATCCCAAACTCCTAAAAACGTTTTTTTTTGTTTTTCAACCAAGCATACTAACGTTTCAAACAAAACCGAAAGTGGAACATGGCTGAGCCACAAGCAGCTCCTTCGCCATCTAGTGGTCGCTTGCCGTAGCTACAATTCGATCAATCGCCCAGAATGCCTTGTGACGTCACCTGCCTTCTGCCTGGCCAAGCATACTCGTCACCGACTATGACGTGTCATAGCTCCCATTATGACGCAACTCTCTCTCTCTCTTTATAGTTCCATCTCTGTATAGTTTCAATCACTCGCGATCGACCTTGCACCAGGATAGACAGAGTTTTTTGCCCACCACTTGTTTTCAAAATGAATTTTTTCAGAAGGGAAAGCAGTTTTCACAGGGATCTACCCTACCAAGAGCATCTCAGAATCGCTGTAGTATCTATATTGACTAAAGTATTTACAACCCTGACAGGGTTAGATCAATGTAGAGCTCTCTGTGAAAGGGAAAGGAGAACGTTTACAAGTATCCTTGATGCAACTTTGGAGACTCTTCAAGTCCCACAGAACAAGCACCTGAACATGACGATAATTCAAGAGGTTTGTAGGATTATGGTCAACTATTTTAGAGATAAGTACCATTTAGATGCAAAGGATATTTTTTCAAATGGAAGTGAAGAGTTAATTGAGGAGTTTGCTTTCAAACTGAGGAAGACGATAAGGAAAGCTGTCCGTCACTTCTATTCACTGTAATAGTCTCTTTGGATTCATGAAATTATTGATGTGATGTTTGCGAAACTTACTCTGCTTGCTTGAAGTTTCACATGAAAAAGGGATTATGGTGTGTAGAGACTTGCCAATTTAATTTTATTTGATTTATTTATGTATTTATTTTAAATTGCTAATAAGTATTAACCCATACAAAAAAAAAGAAGGAAGAAAACAGAAGAACATGTTTTCTGTGGGTTTTCTCCAGGCGCTCTGGTTCCCCCAGTTGTATTTTGTCTTTTTCCAGTCTGCCTCCTTGCTGTCTACAACGTAGACAAGGGAAAGGGAAAAGAGAACGTTTTCAAGTATTGTTGATGCAACTTTGGAGACTCTTAAAGTCCCACAGGACAGGCCCCTGAACTTTAAAATAATTCAAGAGGTTTGTAGTATTATGGTCAATTATTTTGAAGAAAAGTACCGGTTATATATGCAGGTTAGGTTTGCAAATGGAAGAGTAGAGTTAATTGAGGAGTTTGCTTTCAAACTGAGGCGGACAATGAGGAAAGTTGTCCGTGTCTTCTATTTGCGGTAATAGTCTCTTTGGATTCATGAATTATTGATGTGATGTTTGTGTTTGTGACTAGCTGTATAACTGGCAGCTTAAACAGATTTTTTTTTTTTAAATTGCTAATAAGTATTCATTCATTCAAAAAAAAGGGAAGAAAACAGAAGAACGTATGTTTTCTGTGGGGTTTTTCTCCAGGCGCTCTGGTTCCCCCATTTTAATTTTAGCAGTTTGATGGTAAAATGTTGTACCCAGAGGAACCCAGAGTGCAGGCTGTGGGGTTCGAACCAGGTATTTGCAACCTTCTCAGAGCGCAAGCGCACTGCTCTAACCATTAGGCCACCACTCCCCCAGTTTAAGTACTAAGACAGAGATCTGTGGTTTTATTTAAGCCATAATTTACTATCTTCTTATAAAATTGAGAACAGCATGGGACACATGTCCAGGAGAGGGTCTGGTCTATCCTGCCCCAATTTTGTTTTAACTAGACAAACAAATCACTCCCTTATATACCACTGTTATCTATGCGAGATATCCCACTACAGTTTCTCACGGGAAGGTCCTTGGAAACCGCAGGATGGCTATAATGAGCACTTTTGCAACTCTTAGGAAAAAAATGTTAGCTCCGAAACTAGACAAAGCTATACCTTCAACCTAGGGGAGAGCTCTGTCCTTATGTGTATCAGACACCTCCTACCAACTACTGAAACTGTCTCCAGGTCCAAGAAAGATGAAAAACAGTAGGCTCAGAAATAAACTAAGCTCTGCAGCTGTAGCACGCAAGTGAATACGTTTGCCAAGTCATACCAAATAATAAAGAGAAGCTTCTTTCAAAATTTTATTTAAAACCCTTTAAAATGTTTATTAAATAAATCGGACACCTGATGCAGACAGAAAAAAAAAAACACTGCTGGGGTCTACAGAAGCCTAGTGATACTGAGTGGACACAGATGGAGCTAGCAGACAGGTTGACAGAGGCTGAATTCAGTTCTGTAGGATAAGCATGGGTCATATACAGGCATATAGAGACAGACAGACAGACAGACAGATCCAATGGGCTTGGCAAGGTTTATCGTTGTGAGAACAGTCCTTGTCGTGTCCAGAAAAACAGAAGGCAGATTTCCAACAGGGGATGGACAAGGTTGGAAAATCCATGGTCATGAGCAGAGACCAGGCAGGGAAAGCAGCTGGATATCTACTAAAACTAGGCTTTGAATAATCTGGCCTCATCTGCTGTCTAAGTCGAGCTCATAAAAACCTTGAAACATGTGAAAGAGACGGTGATCTTGCAGTGGTGCGGTGAGGAAGCTGCAGAGGTGCCATGAATCAAAGTGACTAGACAGAACAGGAATGGTGAGGTAAGATGCTGACAGACAGGCGTGAACATTTTGTAATGTTCACGTAATTTTGTAAAAAGAAGGGACATTTTTAATAAACTTACCTGACAATAGAGCTACTGACATTTATGAAAGGCAGAAAAGACACACCCGACTATTTCACTCCTTGTAATTTTCTCAGATTTGTCTTTTGTCAGCTTTTACCTGAAAATAGTTAACAAATCAACCAAACGCTGCTGTCAGCCTTTCTGCTGACACAGCTGGAATTTTAGCAGGGGTCAATAAAAAACACTATGATTAAAGTTTTTACAACATTTATGACTATACTCAAAAGTCGGTTCCCATTCAATACTTTGAATTTCATTAATTTACTAATTCTGGGTTTACATGTAATTTAATCCCGTTGAGTATTAGTGTGTCTGTGATATGAATATGAGTGTTTTTCTCTATATTAATTAGGTTTTAATATTTTAAAAACCTTTTATTCTATCAGTTTGCTCCCTGTGGATTCTAAATCTTAGAAAATGGGAAATATTAGTAAAACCAGCATTTATATTAGTCAAACTATTTTAACAAATTTTACCTTGTCTAAAAAATAAAAATACATTTAACCGTTAAAAAATCTCTGTTTATATTTTAATCCAAAAACAACATTTTTGAATTTGCACCAATGTGGAGATTAGTTAAAAAGATAAAGAAACAAAACATTTCCAGCATGCATGATGTAGTTGTATTATCTCTGACGTTAAAACTGGTCAAGTGATGGAAGTCTAATTAAAGGGTGAACTCACAGTCTGCATACTACAGTTGTCACAACAAGGCTGTGAGCTCAGAAAACCTTCCCGTTCAGACTGAGTCATATAAAGGAACATTGCAAGTGCCCTCCTTTGAATAAAGAAACCTTTTCATGCAATTATATAATATTTAAAAATACATCTGGTTTATTGATTCATGAATAAAAACGTGTTTGGGTCAGAGAACATATCACTCCAATGCTGTTAGTAGTTTTAAAAAAAAAACACTAAGACCATTTATCTATCTAACAAGTAATTAAGTAATTACTAAGAGTCGAGCAACTATTAAAGACATAAACACTGTATATATGTGGTAAAACATCATCCCATCAAATATGTGGCTGATAAACTGGCTTCTAAATCGGTATGTGT
This sequence comes from Fundulus heteroclitus, assembly GCF_011125445.2. Lineage (NCBI taxonomy): Eukaryota > Metazoa > Chordata > Actinopteri > Cyprinodontiformes > Fundulidae > Fundulus > Fundulus heteroclitus. The sequence goes on along the minus strand of NC_046373.1, from coordinate 24,826,693 downwards.
ATAAAACCAAAGCAAGACTGAGCTAATCAGAAAGAATAAATCTATTAAAAGGATTTACTTACAAGCAAACAAATCTTGTACTGACCAAATTTAAATTAGTTATGTAATCTGTACAGCATTAATTGTTAAGATGAACACAAATGCATAATTTAGAATTTTAAAAGGTGTGATAAATGAATCTTTACATTAATATATCAGAATGGTATATACTAAAGTCATAATTTATGTTGACAGACATGACTCATCATGCAGTGGATGTATTCTGATGTCAGATGTTGATGTTTCACGTCAGATATTTGACATTCCAGTACAGCAAGACACCGTCACACTGTGTACAGCATCAGTATCCTGAAAAAAAAAAAAAAAAAAAAAAACATTTTGATTGCTATAAATCATGACTGAATATTTTCTGCTAAAAAGTCTTAAGAATTAAAGCAAACCTTCCATAAAATATTCTAAAGATAACACAAATCTAAGCTTCAAGCCCTGGATTGTTCAAACCAAACTCAATGTCGTTGCGTTAACAATAATTTGCAGGTGGTCTGTCGTGGTCACAAAATGTATTTCTATAAATACTATATATAAAAATTAATGCAACATTGATGTAACTGGAAAATCTAGAAAAACTGTTAAGATTATAAATATTTGTATTCTTAGGCTTGCTACCTAAACAACTAAAACTGGATTAACCTGACAGGAAAAAAAACTTTAAACCAGCCACAACACAATTCTTAACATGTTCTTACGTCTAACAGGAAATGAAATGCTGCTCAACCAGCTTTCCTCAAGAGGCACGCACACACACAAAAAAAGAAACCCAAACAGGTAGCCACACCTAAAATAAATCATTATTCACACAACCACAACTGATGTCACAGTACTGGCTCTGGGTGGATATGAAGCTTCTGCTTTCAACTGACAAACACTACCAGTTAACCAGGAAAGAGGAATGATCAGTCACTGGAGTGAAAAAACCTGTAAGTGTGACACTTGAATATTAAATCAGACCAATACAAAGAAAGTAAACTGCTTGAAAGTCGTTATTTTCAATGCTATTTTCAAAAGTGTGTGTGTGTGTGTGTGTGTTAGAGAGAGAGAGAGAGAGAGAGAGAGAGAGAGAGAGAGAGAGAGAGAGAGAGAGAGAGAGAGAGAGAGAGAGAGAGAGAGAGAGAGAGAGAAAGTATGTTTTAAAACAAAGGCTAGTGCTTTGGTGCTGTACTTTATAAATATGTAATAACCTTATAAAATAACTGTCATAAAAGGAAACAGGACAAAGAAATGTTCCAGCACAACCACATGCTTACTCAGGAGGAGTAATTTCTGTAAAGTCAATAGTTTAATGCAATCAGCTGAGCTCTTTTAGAGATGAAACATTTTACCAACTGAAATTACAACTGAATGTGATTACTTTATGACTAGGATAAAATTGGACAGTGGTTAATTTTATTCAATCTGTCTTGGATTGATTTGAAGTATTTCTCCATTAGCATTGGATGTGTTTTTTGTTGTAAAATGGCTTAAAATCAAATTTGTGCGGAAATGGGCATTTTACAAATTTACACAGCAGAATTTATATAAATTGAACTGAACTGAACAAGTCCTTGATTCACATCAGCAAACTCCACTGATGCAGTTCTTAAAACACTATCAGAAAACTATCTTAATCAATTTAGTTTATATATATATATATATATATATATATATATATATAGATAGATATAGAAGTATATAGAAAAAAGGGTCAATAAAGTTTTCCTTCATTTTGCATTCTAGCCTATCATATACGTTAATACTGCAGTCACTACATCCTCCCAACCAATCACAAATGGAGACCCAGGATCGCTCCTACACTAAGCTCAGGCCCCTTCAGAGTTCAGAGAGCACACAGCCTTTTTTCCTTTTTATAAATTTATTCAACCAAATAACGTTGGTTTAATAAAGGGTTGAGTTAGAATTCATTGTTTGTGTGTGCTGTATCTAATAATAAGTCATTAAGCAACAATATAAAATTGCCAGGGCTGCTCTTAAACTATATGTTTTTAATTAGTTGATAATTATCAATATTGATCAATATGATTTTTATTTTATCGATATGCTTTTTTCTATATATCGTCCAGCCATGTGTATTTTTATATATATATATATATCTTTCACAAAGGAGAGCCTCAGGTGTGTGATCACCACTCTAAGGCCTGCCTGCTGGGTAAGTGCAGCTCCTAGAAAAGAAGAAAGGAGACAATACCCCGAGGTACCCATTTCACCATGACAAAATAAACAATCACCTGACCACATTACCATTCATAAGATGCTTTGCATTGACTATTTAAGGTTGAATGTGGCTGTGTAGATGGTAGAGCAAGAAACAGAACCTGGTATGCAAATTTTCAGGTTAAGGCAAAGTAACAACAATTTTATTATTATTTATTATTTTTTGCTTAATATATACTCTTAGTATGGATTCTACACACTGTTTTACAAGTGAGACCTCAGGTCATGTCCAGAAAACAGAAGGCAGATGTCCGACAGGAGCTAGGGCAAGCAGGAACTGTGAGATATGATACAGACAGGAATGAATATGACATTTCGAAAAAAAAGAAGGAATATTTTTAATAACCTTAGATTTACTGACATTTACGCAAGGCGGGACAAACACAAAATGAAAAACAAAAAACAAAAACACACCTGACTACATCCTGTAATATTCTGGCAGAATTCATCTGTTGTCAAATCAACTATGCTCCTGTCATTCTTTTTTGCAGCCACAACAGGAATTTTAGCAAGGGTTACAAAATATGTATATGTATTAGCAAATTGGTTTTAAAAATCACTGAGATTAAAGTTTTTACAACATTTATGACTATACTCAAAAATCAGTTCCCATTGAATAAACTGCATTTCATCAATTTACTAAATTTGGGATTACATGTCATATGAGTACATTAAGTATTAGTGCGTCTGTGTTTTTCTCTATATTCATCAGGTTGTAATATTTAGAAAAAGATTTTCTGTCAGTTTGCTCCACCTGTATTTTAAATTGCATAAAATTGGAAATATAAGTAAAATCACTACTGCCATTATCAATTAAACTGTATCACACATTTTATGGAGGACAAAGCCGTCCATATTTAGAAATAAATAAATGCTCAATAAATAAATAAGCATACAATTAGCTTCCCTTAAGAAGTCGGACACTGAACGTCTGCCTGCTGAGTTTGACATTACTAAACAATGCTTTAGTGCGGGGAAAAGCCATGTAGATTTGACCGATGAAGTTAAATGCTAACCAACCAATGGGCTGAAGTTGAGCCCTTAAGACACAGCCCCTCCTCATTTGCATAATGAGGCAGAAATGCATACAGAAATGTAAAAAGGACAGGCAGAAATGTAAAAAGGACAGGCAGAAATAAATAGCATCACAGAAATATATAGGGTAAAAAAATACAAAGGAAGAATAAAACAGACAAAAATATTATAACGTGCACATAAATAAATACTTAAAAAATAAGTAATAAATAAAGTAAAAGATTATAACGGACAATAAATAAATAAGGTAATTATTACAAAGGCAAATAAAGAAATAAAGAAGCTAATTAAAAGATATATACATTTTTGTCTCACTGTACCTACATTTATTTGTTTATTGTATTTTTGGTGGCAATTAATTGTATGTTTATTTATTTATTGAGCATTTATTTATTGCTGTATTTATTTTTTTAATATGAAAGACTTGGTCCTCCATACATTTTACCAGAACTAAAAAATATAAATATATTCAACACGCAATAGCAAAGATCTCTGTTTATATCTGAATCTAAAAAGAAGATGTTTAAAGGTGGACCTATGTACAGATTAGTTAAAAAGATAAAGAGACATTTCCAGTATGAATGATGTAGTTTCATTGTCTGTGACGTTAAGACTGGTCAAGTGATGGAAGTCTAATTAAAGGGTGGACTCTCAGTCTGCATACTACAGATGTCACAACAAGGGTGTGAGCTCAGAAAACCTTCCCGTTCAGACTGAGTCATATAAAGGAACATTGCAAGTGCCCTCCTTTCAATAATGGAACCTTGTCATGCAATTATATAATATTTTAAGATACTTCTGGTTTATTATTAGGTTCGTGAGAAAAAAAAAATTGGATGAGAGAAAATATCACTGACTTCTACAACGTGGTTAGTATTTTAAACAAATCATTTAATTATTTAATGTATTATTGTATTTAAGTACTTTTAAATAAGCATAATAGTGATAAAGCACACACTCAGACATAAATAAAAGATTTTCAATTTAAGCCAAAGAAGGCTCCTCAGTGGGTCAATAAGGGGGAAACATTGACAAAAAATGGGTCCTGTTCAGATTCAGAGAATTACTGAATCCTATCCCAGCAATGGGGCTTATCAGTATGTCTGTTGTAATCTTTAAGAAAGTTATCTCAGAACTGTCACAGCAAATGAGAGCTTTTAGTAAACAAATATATATATATAGGACATGTTTAACAAGTCACAAAGGCCCGTAAACTTTTCTGACTTCATCTGTTCTACATAGAAACATTTCATGCTACAACACCGGCCAACTGCTCATAACATAAAGTCGGTGTATATTGCACAAATCCCATCAGAAATATGGCTTAAAACCAGGTTTCTAAATAAGTAATTGTATGAAACCAAAGTAAGACCAAGCTGATCACATAGAATAAAGGAAAAACTGTGTTAAATACAAAGGATTCACTGTGAAGAAAACAAATCTTGTGCTTTTCTGAACAAGCTTAAATTAATTATGTAATCTGTTCAGCATTAATTGTTAAGGTAAACACAAATGTGTAATTTAGAGTTTAAAAAGTGTTTGTTGCTGTGATATATGAATGTTTCAATGAGTAGACAACATTTAATAAAGTCATAATTTACATAGACAGACATGACTCATTATGCAGTGGTTCTGTTTTGATGTCAGAGTTTGGTGCTTCACGTCATATATTTTACATTCCAGTACATTGAGACACCGTCATGTTGTGTTCAGCATGAGTATCCTGAGCATAAAAAAAGAAAAAAGTAGGATAAAAAAGGATAAAGCCTGATCTGATTTAATCTTTTTCCCACATCTTAAAAAATGCGATGTTGCACCTCTATACCACCTGTTGGTCTATTTGTTACACATGTTTGCTCTCTTTTAAACCAAAACTAATGGCTGAAAATGAGTTTTTCAGGGAAAAACTTCAATGTAAAACAGACTAAAAAAAAACACCTCATCATGCAGCTTGCTGGCTCTTATCTGAATTCTGGTCCTACAACAACTTGCACAAACATGAAACTTTCATGAAACCTAATGAGGATAACAAAAACAGATCACTAAACTTTATGTCATGGATAGTTATTTACATTAAACCAAACCCAATCCTGTTGCCTGAACAATGATGTAACTGGAAAAGATAGGATAACTGTTAGAAATTCCAAATGTCAGTGTTATTTTGCTTGCTACCTAAACAAGTAAAAACTGTATTAACATAGGAAAAAAACAAACATCCTTTTTGGTAATATAATTGTGAATTTACAGAGCTTATAGGTGTAAAAGACCTATAAACCAGCAACAACACAATTCATAATTCAACGTCATGTGCAGCAAAAGAAATGCTGCTCAACCAGTTTACCTCAAGTAGATCAGATAAAAAAAACAAAGACAAACAAACATTGAGGATTGGTAGCCACGTTCATGAACCATTGTTCTCCTAATTACTGACTAATTTCCATCATACGTGCACCTGATGTCATAGTACCTGCTCTGGCTGGATATAAAGCTTCTGCTTTAGACCACTAAACATTACCAGTCAACCAGCAAAGAGAAAGGATCAGAGAGCATCACAAAATCACAAAGGGAACTCCTTGGACAAAGCCTGTAAGTGTAACACTTTTAAATTCTAAACTTTTGAATCAGTTTATATATATATATATATATATATATATATATATATATATATATATATATATATATATATATATATATATATATATATATATATATATAGAGAGAGAGAGAGAGAGAGAGAGAGAGAGAGAGAGCCATCTATCTATCTATCTATCTATCTATCTATCTATCTATCTATCTATCTATCTATCTATCTATCTATCTATCTATCTATCTATCTATCTATCTATCTATCTATCTATCTAGCAAGGGTTTAGGTGATTTTTAAGCTTCAGCTAACTACATCACATTACTGTATGACTTTTTTGAATAACTGTCAAAACAGAAAGCATGACCATGAACTTTAAACCTACTGTTTTCCTTAAACTACATGTTCACAGAAGTGATTAGTGAAAGGTCTATGACTTAATACAAACAGTTCAGGTATGAAACTTTTTACTAACTGGCATTACAAACTAAATTTGACTACTTTATGTAATGACTAGGATCAGATTGGAAAGCATGCAATTGAATTTTAATCCATCTTGGATTGATTTGATTAAGTATTTCCCCATTAGAATGATGAAATTTGTTGGGAAATGGCCATATACAAACTTATACAGGTGAACAGTATTAAATGTAAGTCAAATTAAGTTGCTGTTGTCTCATATCAGCAAACTCCACCGGTGCAGTTCTTAATACAGTATCAGAAAAAACTAAGTTAATGCATTTTCTTTTGATTCAGAAAATTGAAAGAGATAGGTTTAGGGGAAAATAAATTACTAAGTATGATACAATCTGAGATTTTTTATTTTTTTAAAAAGGACGAAATGTTTATTAAGAAAATAAATTAAAGCCCAGGTTATATATACAGAAAAGGAAACACATGAAAAAAGTAAAAATGCCAGAACACTAGAAAAGCTTCAGTCTGAAAAACAATCCTTAACATAAATACCAGCTAACAACCATATCATTTTTAAACAGGAAAAAAATATCCAGGAGAGAATGATGATGAAGAATTTATTGGTGCTGTTTCTTGTTGCTGGTAAGTGAATGAATATGACACAAAGATGTGATGTTGAAGAAAATCATGAAAAGATACGTTTTATAATGGGTACCATTTTATAACAATTATTATCCTATTTAATTTAGGCATAGCCACAACAATGACGACTGCTGCTCCAACAACTGCTGTGCCAACCACCACCACTACTGCTTCAACAATAACCAGTGCTGTTCCAACCACAACTGCTGCCCAAACAACAACCACTTCAGCACCAACCACAACTACTGCTGCACCAACCACAACCAATGCTGCTTCAACCACAGCTGCTGCCCAAACAACAACCACTTCAGCACCTACCACAACCACTGCTGCACCAACCACAACCACTGCTGCTTCAACCACAACTGCTGCCCAAACAACAACCACTTCAGCACCTACCACAACCACTGCTGCTTCAACCACAACTGCTGCCCAAACAACAACCACTTCAGCACCAACCACAACCACTGCTGCACCAACCACAACCAATGCTGCTTCAACCACAGCTGCTGCCCAAACAACAACCACTTCAGCACCTACCACAACCACTGCTGCACCAACCACAACCACTGCTGCTTCAACCACAACTGCTGCCCAAACAACAACCAATTCAGCACCTACCACAACCACTGCTGCACCAACCACAACCAATGCTGCTTCAACCACAACTGCTGCCCTAACAACAACCACTTCAGCACCAACCACAACCACTGCTGCACCAACCACAACCAATGCTGCTTCAACCACAACTGCTGCCCTAACAACAACCACTTCAGCACCAACCACAGTGACTGCTGCACCAACCACAACCAATGCTGCTTCAACCACAACTGCTGACCAAACAACAACCACTGCAGCACCAACCACAACCACTGCTGCACCAACCACAACCAATGCTGCTTCAACCACAACTGCTGACCAAACAACAACCACTGCAGCACCAACCACAACCACTGCTGCACCAACCACAACCAATGCTGCTTCAACCACAACTGCTGCCCTAACAACAACCACTTCAGCACCAACCACAGTGACTGCTGCACCAACCACAACCAATGCTGCTTCAACCACAACTGCTGCCCTAACAACAACCACTTCAGCACCAACCACAACCACTGCTGCACCAACCACAACCAATGCTGCTTCAACCACAACTGCTGCCCTAACAACAACCACTTCAGCACCAACCACAACCACTGCTGCACCAACCACAACCAATGCTGCTTCAACCACAACTGCTGCCCAAACAACAACCACTTCAGCACCAACCACAACCACTGCTGCACCAACCACAACCAATGCTGCTTCAACCACAACTGCTGCCCTAACAACAACCACTTCAGCACCAACCACAACCACTGCTGCACCAACCACAACCAATGCTGCTTCAACCACAACTGCTGCCCAAACAACAACCACTTCAGCACCAACTACAACCACTGCTGTACCAACCACAACCAATGCTGCTTCAACCACAACTGCTGCCCTAACAACAACCACTTCAGCACCAACCACAACCACTGCTGCACCAACCACAACCAATGCTGCTTCAACCACAACTGCTGCCCAAACAACAACCACTTCAGCACCAACCACAACCACTGCTGCACCAACCACAACCACTGCTGCTTCAACCACAACTGCTGCCCTAACAACAACCACTTCAGCACCAACCACAACCACTGCTGCACCAACCACAACCAATGCTGCTTCAACCACAACTGCTGCCCAAACAACAACAACTACTTCAGCACCAACCGCAACCACTGCTGCTTCATCTACAACCAATGCTGCCACAACCCCTCATGCCCCAACCACAACTGCTACTGGCCCAACCATTGCCAGTGCTGCCCCAACCACATCTACAACAACCACTGCTAGCCCAATGACAACAACATCCACCCCAACAGCAACCACAGTGTCCACAACAACAGCCTCTTCAGCTGTGAGTCAGAAAGCAAGTTTCCTTTTCCTCACAGCAGTCATTGCAGCTGCTATTTTTAACTGAAAATAGAACTTGAAATGTCATAAAATTCCTATGAAATGTTCATTATTTATTTATGTATGTATGTATTTATTTATTTATATTATTGTTATTTATTTTATCTTCTTTTGCACTGTACTTCAAATGGATCATTTTCATAAAACACATTCATATTTATTATATATTTATAAATCAATCACTGTGATGGTATTATTTTCTCCAATTTCCATTCAGTAGAGAAACCTTTATTTATTTATTTATTTTAGCTAGAAATGTTCATGCAGAACCAAATTATCCACATAAAAATGTTTGCAAATATTAAACATAGTTAATTTATGTTTTTTGGAAGAAGTTATCTCAGGTTTTACCTGCAGCATTTTTCCAGTATTTATTTATATTATTGCCTTAAAATGTTAGACACAATATGTGCTACGCATAGTAGTGCCTGGTTTGTAACTGTAATTTGAATGTTTTATTTATATATATAAATATCTCCTATGAAGTTTTTATAGTAATAAAGAATAAAAAAATGTTATTCAGACAAACTTGATTGTGTGTGACTCAATGGCATGCGCAATGACACATCTATCAACATATTGCAGCTTCATAATGAATGAACATATCATAATATTCATAGAAGAAAAAACAAGGTATTCTTTTTTTTATTGGAGTCCTGTCTTGCAATGTAGCAATGACAATTGTTACATTGTCTTTGGATTGGATTGTCTTAATGCCAAAAAGAGCCCCACAGATTTTACTTTCACAAGCGGAGCCTTACCGCTTTCGCCATAGTGCTCCACTTGACTTATACATGCAAGAAGCTTTATTATAATTATTGCAGTGAATATTTCATATTATATGGACACTGAAACAAGAAGGTAGAAGAGAGAAAAAAAGGAGAAAAGGTGAACAAGAAAGAGGAGATAAAATGGAGAGAACAATACATCCTATATCCGATAAGAAAGTATTAGAGATACAATCAAGTAAAGCCTTGATACCATCACTGAAGAATATACACTATTAATACGACATGTATAAAGTGACAGCTGAAGATAATAATAGGGGTTTTCTGTATAGAAGTGAGTCTGTAATTACCTGGATCCAAGTACCTGCAGGTGTTTTTGAGAGTGCACTTGTGTACGTAAGGTTTATCCATTAAAAAGACGCTCAATAGTGGTTGTGAAAATTAATTATGAGGGACAGTTGAAAACAAAGCATCTGGTTTTTAGTTTAAAGATATTGGGGACAACAAAGCAGAGCTCCTTCACTGCAGGATGAAAATAACTCTAAGAGCAGGTTCCACTACAAACCTGCAGAGACATATCAGAGCTGTCAAGCTAGAGGAGAGTTTGGTTCTGGTTCTGTGGATGTCAGTTTTTTGTTAATTTGTTCAACAAAACAAAGTTACATTATTCTGTAATTCAACTGATGTTTTTTCCTCAACCTCTTACTTGAACACAATGTTTTGCTCGTGACCATTTTCACTACAGAAGAAGCTAATGTGTTGATGTTAGGTCAACCAGAAAGGACTGAGCTTTTAAGATTGTGATTCTAGAACATTTTAGCTGTAGCTCTATCCTTGTTATTCAAAATATAATAGATTTTTCTTTGCCAATAGCATTTTAAAGTAATTATGTGAACAATCAGTAGTATGTACCAATTAATTATCCGATTACTCGATGATTCATCAGAATAATTGATAGAATGATCAATTACTAAAATAGTAATTTATGACAGCCACTTGAGTTCTATTAATGTTATTGTTTGTCCAGGACACAATTAAGACACAAATTCGTAATTTATGCAGCTAGAGGGCGGTGTAGCGGACAATTGGTAATGTAGCCATTAGCTTGATGGATTAATGGAACTCAACAATGAAATGACATTAATAACTGAATGTTCACAAATTCTTTAAAATGTTATGGTTCTTTAATTAGTAATAATTAGCAGCATAAACTTGTCAGGGTTCAGTTTTGCCCGCTTGTCCCTGGACTGTTTGAGATCCTTCCACCACTCATTCAGCCCAGTTCTCCACTCCACCCTTGATCAAATCCACCTGTCATCACTATTCAAGCCTCAGCACACCTGCCAATACATAAACTTCCCTCAGTCTGATCTTCCCCGCTGGATCGTCTGCAGTATTCCTCTGACAGCGTCCTCACTGCATATGAACTTCATTCATACCTCGTCCTTGCCTCATGTCTTGCTGTCTGCTCCCTTCGTCTGCCAAGCCTCTGCTCCCCTCATCTGACAAGCCTGTGTCTTCTCACGTCTACCAGCTCCAGCCATCAACACACGTCTACTCCAGTCTGTTACAGCCTTTTGGCTCTCCATTCCACTATTTAACCTTCCAATAAAGACTCTCTAAATATGGCTCTGCTCTGTGTGTAGCTGAATTTGGGTTCAAAACTCCACAAGCCTTGACAAAACTAGCAGCAGAATCAACAGAGTATTTCGAATCACAAGACTATGTTTTATTTAACTAAGCTAACTCTTCCTAATTTGCTGATACTAATGAAACCCTAAAATATAACTTTGAATAGCAGAAGATCTTTCTGTATTCCAAATCTGATCTTTATCCTCTAGGTGTCAACTTCCTAGACCTCCTGGAGGGGAGGCAATGATGGTCTGTGGTCCTCCTTTCTGATGACCATGCATTCTCTGTTGTTCGACTCAGTTTGCTTACACCCCATGAGCTAGGCTTCTCACACATATGTAGAGACTTTCCGGTCTTGGAGGGTCTGGAATGGGTATCTGCGAACACTATTTTTGACACATGTTGGAATCTTCCACCAAAACAAGCTACGCTGGTCAAGGCACTTCTTGCTGTTCTTTCAGAAAAGAAATTGTGGCTTCTGATAAAACAGAAGCAGCTTCTCATGCTTCCTCCTGCTCTGCCATGTTTCTTTTTGTTCCACTGTGGGCTCTGCAGCATTTGCTTTCGTCACAGTTGTATGTCCGTCCTTAAACCATAATACTGCAATAGGATTGCCCTGAACCGTTTTTGGTTTGGTCCCAAACGATTGAGGTGGGAGCAGGACAAGATGGGTTCTTGTGTGTTAGTGAACGCACAAATACTGTGACAATACCGTTTGCAGACAAGGTTAGATTTTAATCATAGATCGACTTTATCATAAGCATTAAAAACCACAGCGTGTTAATAATATAACCTACAGGGGACAGTGGGTACATCCGCCACCCAGGTGCTGGGACCTAACCTGCTCTCCAAACACCGCTCATACAAATGCAGAGTGCAATGTCCCATCAGCTTACACATTTATCAAACTTCTCTGATGTTTCTTCACAGTTTCTTGGCTTTTTTTCCATTGGTACTGTTTCACCATAGAACGAATAAACGATTAGCTCACTCATTTAAATACACTTTAACATTCATGAGGGGCTTTGTATTGACATGATATGCAAACGTTCAGGTGCAGCTGTGGTCTATAAAGAAAAATGGCATGCTAGTGTGTGTCTGTGAGTGTGCATGGTTTTATAAATCAGATTTTTCCCCCCATTTTTTTGTTTTGGCTTACATACAATTTTAGTATGGATTCTATGCAATGTTTTATATTTTAGACCCTAGATTGTGCCTGACAAAACAGAAGGTAGATGCAGGGTCCTTGGGGCAAGCTAACCTGGTTCTCGCCAGATGGATTTTTGTTCTGCAGATCTCCACACATCCATTTATGATTGCTCCATTGGAGATGTACTTCAGAAAGAGGGGCCTTATTAAAAATCCTTGCATATGATTGGATAAACCAATTGTCTGTCATCTTTACTGACACACATGCTAAACGCTCTCGCCAAACACGGTTGGAAGATAAGCAAAAACATAGTTTTCTGTAACAAAAAGTCTCCAAAGGCGTTCTGCGGTGTTATTTTAAATAATTAATATTCGGTAAACACTCCTGATGAAATAGCAGAATAAATTCTACCGCTTGCTTCCTCACTGCGAGCCGCCATTGTTGTCTGAATCCAAACAGTTGCTTCTCTGATACATCACATCTACAAAAATCCCGCCCGGTGATCCTGATTGGCTTGTCCATTTTATGTGGTATTGAAACCCTCCCAATGGCAGCGATTCCAGATGGATATTTGGAGACGTGTGGAGCTCTGAGGAACTACATCCATCTGGCGAGAGTCAGGTTAGAGGCAAGTAGTAACAGTGAGATAAAATGCAGACAGACAGGAATGAAAATGATATAAAAAAAGAAGGGATATTTCTAATAACGTTACCTAGCAATAGAGTTACTGACATTTATGAAAGGCAAGACAAACATAACAGGAAAAGACACACTTGACTATTTTAGATCTAAATTTTCAGATTTATCTGTTCTCTGCTGTTTTGCAGGAAATAGTTAATAAATCAAATAGATGCTCCTGTCAATCCATTCTGTGGATATAATTGGAATTTTATCAGGGGTCAATAAAAAAAAAAGAATACATTAGCAAACAATTTTGAAAATACACTAACATTTTTGACTATAGTCAAAAGTTGGTTCTCATTCAATAAACTGCATTTCATCAATTTACTAATTCTGGGTTTACATGTCATTTAATCACATTGAGTATTAGAGTGTCTAATCCAAAAATCCAACAACAAGGTGTTTAAAGGTGAACCAATGTACAGATCAGTTAAAAAGATAAAGAAGCAAAACATTTCCAGTATGAATGATGTAGTTTCATTGTCTGTGACGTTAAAACTGGTCAAGTGATGGAAGTCTAATTAAAGGGTGGACTCACAGTCTGCATACTACAGATGTCACAACAAGGGTGTGAGCTCAGAAAACCTTCCCGTTCTGACTGAGTCATATAAAGAAACATTGCAAGTGCGCTCCTTTGAATAATGAAACCTTATCATGCACTAACAAGTATGTAAGTACTTTTAAATAATTGTGCTGAAAAAAGAGAGCACACACTCAGACATAAGAAAGAGTAAAAGAAGGCTCCTCAGTGGGTCAATGAGAGGACAGGACCACAAAGAAGCGGTCCCGTTCAGAGTCATAGATTTACTGAATGCTATCCCATCAAATCAATGGGGCATATCAACATGTCTGTAGTAATCTTTAAGAAAGTTATATCAGAACTGTAACAGCAAATGGGAGCTGTAGACATTGGTTGAGGAGAGCTTAATATATATTGTCCATTAAAGAAAATGTAAAGACAAATCTCTTTATATCAAATATGCAATTAATTTAATAACTATATGTTATTAAATTAACAGTAGTAGTCGTGAGTTGAGATATAAGGTGGAACTTATCTTTTAAAAGTGCATTACCCGTTAGTACATGTGAAACAAAACCAGAATGTGAGATTTTATGACTTTGTTTGTTCTAAATAGACACACTTCCTGCAACAACACGGCCCAACTATTAAAAACATAAAGGTGTTGTATATCGCATAAAATTATCTCATCAAATATATGGCTGAAAAACAAGCTTCTGAATTGGTATTTGTATAAAACCAAATAAGACCGAGCTGATCATAAAGAATAAAGGAAAAACTGTGAAAAAACAAAGGATTAGCTGTGAAGAAAACAAATCTTGTGGTTTTCTGAATAAGGTTAAAATAATTATGTAATCTGGACAGAAATACACTCACCGGCCACTTTATTAGGTACCCCATGCTAGTAACAGTTTGGACCCCCTTTTGCCTTCAGAACTGCCTCAATTCTTCGTGGCATAGATTCAACAAGGTGCTGGAAGCATTCCTCAGGGAGTTTGGTCCATATTGACATGATGGCATCACACAGTTGCCGCAGATTTGTCGGCTGCACATCCATGATGCGAATCTCCCGTTCCACCACATCCCAAAGATGCTCTATTGGATTGAGATCTGGTGACTGTGGAGGCCATTTGAGTACAGCGAACTCATTGTCATGTTCAAGAAACCAGTCTGAGAGGATTCCAGCTTTATGACATGGCGCATTATCCTGCTGAAAGTAGCCATCATGGGTTGGGTACATTGTGGTCATAAAGGGATGGACATGGTCAGCAACAATACTCAGGTAGGCTGTGGCGTTGCAACGATACTCAATTGGTACCAAGGGACCCAAAGAGTGCCAAGAAAATATTCCCCACACCATGACACCACCACCACCAGCCTGAACAGTTGATACAAGGCAGGATGGATCCATGCTTTCATGTTGTAGACGCCAAATTCTGACCCTACCATCCGACAGTTGCAGCAGAAATCGAGACTCATCAGACCAGGCAACGTTTTTCCAATCTTCTATTGTCCAATTTTGATGAGCTTGTGCAAATTGTAGCCTCAGTTTCCTGTTCTTAGCTGAAAGGAGTGGCACCCGATGTGGTCTTCTGCTGCTGTAGCCCATCTGCCTCAAAGTTCGATGTACTGTGCGTTCAGAGATGCTCTTCTGCCCACCTTGGCTGTAACGGGTGGTTATTTGAGTCACTGTTGCCCTTCTATCAGCTCAAACCAGTCTGGCCATTCTCCTCTGACCTCTGGCATCAACAAGGCATTTCCGCCCACAGAACTGCCGCTCACTGGATGTTTTTTCTTTTTCGGACCATTCTCTGTAAACCCTAGAGATGGTTGTGCGTGAAAATCCCAGTAGATTAGCAGTTTCTGAAATACTCAGACCAGCCCTTCTGGCACCAACAATCATGCCACGTTCAAAGTCACTCAAATCACCTTTCTTCCCCATACTGATGCTCGGTTTGAACTGCAGGAGATTCTCTTGACCATGTCTACATGCCTAAATGCACTGAGTTGCCGCCATGTGATTGGCTGCTTAGAAATGAAGTGTTAACGAGCAGTTGGACAGGTGTACCTAATAAAGTGGCCGGTGAGTGTATGTTTAACATAAACACAAAT
Source organism: Fundulus heteroclitus (assembly GCF_011125445.2). Lineage (NCBI taxonomy): Eukaryota > Metazoa > Chordata > Actinopteri > Cyprinodontiformes > Fundulidae > Fundulus > Fundulus heteroclitus. The sequence continues at coordinate 24,810,926 of NC_046373.1, read as the reverse complement.
GTGTAACTTAGAGTTTAAAAAGTTTTTTTTTTCTTGTGATATATGAATGTTTAAATGAGTAGATAACATTTAAAAAAGTCATAATTTCCATTGACAGACATGACTCATCGTGCAGTGGATGTATTTTGATGTCGCTTCACGTCATATGTTTTACATTCCAGTTCAGTGAGACACCATCATGTTGTGTTCAGCAACAGTGCCCTGAGCATAAAAAAAGAAAAAAAAATATCATTATCATTATAATTCATTTTTACAATGATTAAGAAGTAACAACACCTGTGTGGTTTAAATACAACTGACTGACTTAATCTTTTTCCTACACCTCAGTAATGAGATGTTTCACCTCCAAACCACCTGATGGTCTATTTGTTATTTATGTTTGCTCTCTTTTAGACCAAAAGTAATGGCTGAAAATGAGATTTTCAGGAAAAAAACTCAAACTAAAACAGTCTTAAAAATCACTCTTCACCTTATCATGCAGCTTGCTGGCTCTGAATCCTGGTCCTACAACAACTTGCACAAACATGAAACTTTCATGAAAGCTTATGAGGATAACAAAAACAATTCCCTAAACTTTGTTATGGATAGTTATTTACATTAAACCAAACCTAATGCTGTTGCTGGGAACAATGATGTAACTGGAAAGGATAGGAAAACTGTTAGAAATCCTAAATATCAGTGTTATTTTGCTTGCTACATAAACAACTAAAAACTGTATTAACATAGGAAAAAAAAATAACATCCTTTTTGGTAATATAATTGTGAATTTACACAGATTCTAAGTGTAAAAGACCTGTAAACCAGCAAAGACAAAATTTATAATTCAACGTCATGTTCTTACGTCTAAATGCAAAAGAAATGCTGTTCAACCAGTTTACCTCAAGTGGAACATATAAAAAAACAGAGACAAACAAAAGTAATAGGTAGCCACGTTCATGAACCATTGTTCTCATAATTACTGACTAATTTCCATCATGCGCGCACCTGATGTCATAGTACCTGCTCTGGCTGGATATAAAGCTTCTGCTTTAGACCACTAAACATTACCAGTCAACCAGCAAAGAGAAAGGATCAGAGAGCATCGCAACAAGGGAACTATTCGGAAAAAGCCTGTAAGTGTTACACTTTTGAATTCTACACTTTTTAATAAGTGCTATACATACATACATATATATATAAATATATATATATATATATATATAAATATATATATATATATATATACATACATATATATATACATATATATATATATATATATATATATATATATATATATATATACATATACATACATATATATACATATATATATACATACATATATATATACATATATATATACACATATACATACATATATACATACATATATATACACATATACATACATACATATATATATACACATATACATACATACATATATATATACACATATACATACATACATATATATATACACATATACATACATACATATATATATATATATATATATATATATATATATATATATATATATATATATATATATATATATATATATATATATACAGATAGATAGATAGATCTAAGATGGATGAAAATTAAAAATGTTTTCCTTATAACTACATGTTCAGAGAAGTGATTAGTGCAAAGTCTATTTGCAAACTAAATCTGACTAATTTATGTAATAAATAGGATCAGATTGGAAAGCATGTAATAGAATTTGAATCTGCCTTGGTTTGATTTGATTACGTATTTCCCCCATAGAACGGTAACATTTGTTGGAAAATGACGTTATAAAAATTTATACATTTGAACAGTATTGAATATAAGTCAAATTAAGTTGGTGTTGTCTCACATCAGCAAACTCCACCGGGGCAATTCTTAATACAATATCAGATAAACTGTTAATCCAATTATTAAGTATGATACAATCTGAGACTTTTTTTTTAAAAAAAAGGACAAAAGTTTAATAAATTAAAGGCCTGGTTACATATACAGAAAAGCAAACATGAAAAAAGGAAAAATGCCAAAACACTAGAAAGGCTTCAATTTGAAAAGCAATCCTTGAAGTAAATACCAATTAACAACCATATAATTTTTTAAACAGGAAAAAAATATCCAGGAGAGAATGATGATGAAGAATCTATTGGTGCTGTTTCTTATTGCTGGTAAGTGAATGAATATGATACAAGATGTGCTGTTGAAGAATATCATAAAAAGATAAGTTATATAATGGGTACCATTTTATAACAATTACTGTCCAATTTAATTTAGGCATAGCCACAACACTGACGACTGCTGCTACAACAACTGCAGCACCAACCACAACCACTGCTGCTCCAACCACAACCACTTCAGCACCAACCACAACCACTGCTGCACCAACCACAACTAATGCTGCTTTAACTACAACTGCTGCCCAAACAACAACCACTGCTGCACCAACCACAACCAATGCTGCTTCAACCACAACTGCTGCCCAAACAACAACCACTTCAGCACCAACCACAACCACTGCTGCTTCAACCACAACCAATGCTGCTTCGACCACAACCGCTGCCCAAACAACAACCACTTCAGCACCAACCACAACCACTGCTGCACCAACTACAACCAATGCTGCTTCAACCACCACTGCTGCCCAAACAACAACCACCTCAGCACTAACCACAACCACTGCTGCACCAACCACAACCAATGCTGCTTTAACTACAACTGCTGCCCAAACAACAACCACCTCAGCACCAACCACAACCACTGCTGCACCAACCACAACCAATGCTGCTTCAACCACAACTGCTGCCCAAACAACAACCACCTCAGCACCAACCACAACCACTGCTGCACCAACCACAACCAATGCTGCTTCAACTGCTGCCCAAACAACAACCACCTCAGCACCAACCACAACCACTGCTGCACCAACCACAACCAATGCTGCTTCAACCACAACTGCTGCCCAAACAACAACCACCTCAGCACCAACCACAACCACTGCTGCACCAACCACAACCAATGCTGCTTCAACCACAACTGCTGCCCAAACAACAACCACCTCAGCACCAACCACAACCACTGCTGCACCAACCACAACCACTGCTGCTTCAACCACAACTGCTGCCCAAACAACAACCACCTCAGCACCAACCACAACCACTGCTGCACCAACCACAACCAATGCTGCTTCAACCACAACTGCTGCCCAAACAACAACCACCTCAGCACCAACCACAACCACTGCTGCACCAACCACAACCAATGCTGCTTCAACCACAACTGCTGCCCAAACAACAACCACTTCAGCACCAACCACAACCACTGCTGCACCAACCACAACCAATGCTGCTTCAACCACAACTGCTGCCCAAACAACAACCACCTCAGCACCAACCACAACCACTGCTGCACCAACCACAACCAATGCTGCTTCAACAACAACTGCTGCCCAAACAACAACCACCTCAGCACCAACCACAACCACTGCTGCACCAACCACACCCAATGCTGCTTCAACCACAACTGCTGCCCAAACAACAACCACCTCAGCACCAACCACAACCACTGCTGCACCAACCACAACCAATGCTGCTTCAACCACAACTGCTGCCCAAACAACAACCACCTCAGCACCAACCACAACCACTGCTGCACCAACCACAACCAATGCTGCTTCAACCACAACTGCTGCCCAAACAACAACCACCTCAGCACCAACCACAACCACTGCTGCACCAACCACAACCAATGCTGCTTCAACCACAACTGCTGCCCAAACAACAACCACTTCAGCACCAACCACAACCACTGCTGCACCAACCACAACCAATGCTGCTTCAACCACAACTGCTGCCCAAACAACAACCACTTCAGCACCAACCACAGCCACTGCTGCACCAACCACAACCAATGCTGCTTCAACCACAACTGCTGCCCAAACAACAACCACCTCAGCACCAACCACAACCACTGCTGCACCAACCACAACCAATGCTGCTTCAACTACAACTGCTGCCCAAACAACAACCACCTCAGCACCAACCACAACCACTGCTGCACCAACCACAACCAATGCTGCTTCAACCACAACTGCTGCCCAAACAACAACCACCTCAGCACCAACCACAACCACTGCTGCACCAACCACAACCAATGCTGCTTCAACTACAACTGCTGCCCAAATAACAACCACCTCAGCACCAACCACAACCACTGCTGCACCAACCACAACCAATGCTGCTTCAACCACAACTGCTGCCCAAACAACAACCACCTCAGCACCAACAACAACCACTTCAGCACCAACCACAACCACCTCAGCACCAACCACAACCACCTCAGCACCAACCACAACCAATGCTGCTTCAACCACAACTGCTGCCCAAACAACAACCACTTCAGCACCAACCACAACCACTGCTGCACCAACCACAACCAATGCTGCTTCAACCACAACTGCTGCCCAAACAACAACCACTTCAGCACCAACCACAACCACTGCTGCACCAACCACAACCAATGCTGCTTCAACTACAACTGCTGCCCAAACAACAACCACCTCAGCACCAACCACAACCACTGCTGCACCAACCACAACCAATGCTGCTTCAACCACAACTGCTGCCCAAACAACAACCACCTCAGCACCAACCACAACCACTGCTGCACCAACCACAACCAATGCTGCTTCAACTGCTGCCCAAACAACAACCACCTCAGCACCAACCACAACCACTGCTGCACCAACCACAACCAATGCTGCTTCAACCACAACTGCTGCCCAAACAACAACCACCTCAGCACCAACCACAACCACTGCTGCACCAACCACAACCAATGCTGCTTCAACCACAACTGCTGCCCAAACAACAACCACCTCAGCACCAACCACAACCACTGCTGCACCAACCACAACCACTGCTGCTTCAACCACAACTGCTGCCCAAACAACAACCACCTCAGCACCAACCACAACCACTGCTGCACCAACCACAACCAATGCTGCTTCAACCACAACTGCTGCCCAAACAACAACCACCTCAGCACCAACCACAACCACTGCTGCACCAACCACAACCAATGCTGCTTCAACCACAACTGCTGCCCAAACAACAACCACTTCAGCACCAACCACAACCACTGCTGCACCAACCACAACCAATGCTGCTTCAACCACAACTGCTGCCCAAACAACAACCACCTCAGCACCAACCACAACCACTGCTGCACCAACCACAACCAATGCTGCTTCAACAACAACTGCTGCCCAAACAACAACCACCTCAGCACCAACCACAACCACTGCTGCACCAACCACACCCAATGCTGCTTCAACCACAACTGCTGCCCAAACAACAACCACCTCAGCACCAACCACAACCACTGCTGCACCAACCACAACCAATGCTGCTTCAACCACAACTGCTGCCCAAACAACAACCACCTCAGCACCAACCACAACCACTGCTGCACCAACCACAACCAATGCTGCTTCAACCACAACTGCTGCCCAACAACAACCACCTCAGCACCAACCACAACCACTGCTGCACCAACCACAACCAATGCTGCTTCAACCCACAACTGCTGCCCAAACAACAACCACTTCAGCACCAACCACAACCACTGCTGCACCAACCACAACCAATGCTGCTTCAACCACAACTGCTGCCCAAACAACAACCACTTCAGCACCAACCACAGCCACTGCTGCACCAACCACAACCAATGCTGCTTCAACCACAACTGCTGCCCAAACAACAACCACCTCAGCACCAACCACAACCACTGCTGCACCAACCACAACCAATGCTGCTTCAACTACAACTGCTGCCCAAACAACAACCACCTCAGCACCAACCACAACCACTGCTGCACCAACCACAACCAATGCTGCTTCAACCACAACTGCTGCCCAAACAACAACCACCTCAGCACCAACCACAACCACTGCTGCACCAACCACAACCAATGCTGCTTCAACTACAACTGCTGCCCAAATAACAACCACCTCAGCACCAACCACAACCACTGCTGCACCAACCACAACCAATGCTGCTTCAACCACAACTGCTGCCCAAACAACAACCACCTCAGCACCAACAACAACCACTTCAGCACCAACCACAACCACCTCAGCACCAACCACAACCACCTCAGCACCAACCACAACCAATGCTGCTTCAACCACAACTGCTGCCCAAACAACAACCACTTCAGCACCAACCACAACCACTGCTGCACCAACCACAACCAATGCTGCTTCAACCACAACTGCTGCCCAAACAACAACCACTTCAGCACCAACCACAACCACTGCTGCACCAACCACAACCAATGCTGCTTCAACTACAACTGCTGCCCAAACAACAACCACCTCAGCACCAACCACAACCAATGCTGCACCAACCACAACCAATGCTGCCCAAACAACAACCACTTCAGCACCAACCACAACCACTGCTGCACCAACCACAACCATTGCTGCCCAAACAACAACCACTTCAGCACCAACCACAACCACTGCTGCACCAACCACAACTGCTGCCCAAACAACAACCACTTCAGCACCAACCACAACCACTGCTGCACCAACCACAATTGCTGCCCAAACAACAACCACTTCAGCACCAACCACAACCACTGCTGCACCAACGACAACCACTGCTGCTCCAACCACAACCAATGCTGCCACAACCCCTCATGCCCCAACCACAACTGCTACTGGCCCAACCATTGCCAGTGCTGCCCCAACCACATCTACAACAACCACTGCTAGCCCAATAACAACAACATCCACCCCTACAGAAACCACAGTGTCCACCACAACAGCCTCTTCAGCTGTGAGTCAGAAAGCAAGTTTCCTTTTCCTCACAGCAGTCATTGCAGCTGCTATTTTTAACTGAAAATAGAACTTGAAATGTCATAAAATGCCTATAAATTTTGTATTATTTATTTATATATTTATATCATTGTTATTTATTCTTTTGCACTGTGCATTTTCTTCAAATAGATAATTTGTCATAAAACAAATACATATTTAATATATATTTATAAATCAATCACTGTGATAGCATTATTTTCTGCATGTTCCGTTCAGAAGTGAAAACTTTATTTTATTTATTATTTCAGCTAGAAATGTTCATGCAGGACCAAATTAGCCACATAAAAAATGTATGGAAATATTAAACATAGTTAATCTATTTTTTCTGGAAGATGTTACCTAAGGTGTTACCAGCAGCATTTGTCATGTATTTATTATTATTATTGTTATTGCAATACAAAGCTACACTATACAAAGACACTATATGTGCTGCGCATAGTAGTGCCTGGTTTGTAACTGTAATCTGAATATATATATATATATATATATATATATATATATATATATATATATATATATATGAAGTTTTGAAGTAACAAAAGTTTGTAGTAACAAAAAATAAAAATATATTATTCAGACAAACTTGATTTTGTGTGACTCAGTCGTATGCACAATGACATAACCATTAACATATTGCAGCATTATAATGAATAAATATATCATAATGTTCATAGAAGGAAAAACAAGGTATTCTTAACTCATTATTGCAGTTTGCAAATAAGCCTTACAAAACCATCAATCATCTTTCAACTTGATCCTTTTCAGGGTAGTTGTGGTTGGAATCCTTGCAGTCACTGGACAGGAAGAGGAAAGTGAAATCCTCAACTACTCTGTCCATCACAGATCAAAAACAGAATCAAACATAAAAAAGAACTACATTTTATAGATAGATTTGATTTCACTTAGAAGTTAACAAATAACTCATTAAAAGTGAAAAATTCTTAACGGACATTCTGTCAAATGTATACACAGTTCTACAGCTATATTTAAATATATATACATTTACATGCACTTCAACCTCACACTCACATTAATATTTTCAGATTTCAACGACTAGATGGGGATAAAAGGACATTATCCACACATGCAATGACATAAACGGTGGTTAAGCACATCAGTTATAGTTTTCTGTAAGTTATCCAAACCACCTGTCTGGATATATTCAGAGATTTTTAAATACATCTATGTATTTAGAAAGAAATTTTCCTATAACAAAACTGTTATTTTTTTCTTAAAAAAATATTTTTAAAGGGAGCAAACAGGGAAACAGTGGCTTTTCTTCTGCCCCCCTGTCTGTCAAGGATTTATATATTTTTTTATTTTTCCCCTGTGTGGACTACTTTACTTTTTCTTTATCTTATTCACATCACATCTGAAAAAACAACCAGTCGATGTCAGCTAAGCCACACAAGATGCCTTTTTATACCACAGAGAAGTTTGACAGACTTCTCAGAAAAAAGGTTGTCATGGAAAGGATAATTCATTGACCTGAGTTGAATACGGAGAAGGACCTGCAGGTACCTATTAATTAGCACAAGATGCCTCCCTTCACCAGATGACTTCGACAAGCTTCTACAGAAAATAGACCTAAACTCACCTCTACAACATCAGTGTGAAAAGCTGCTGGTAGAGCCTTATTTCAAAGGCGGAACTAACAGGGTGAGCGGAAGCAGGATAAAACCAATCAGATAACTATGATGTGATGCAAACTCCAAGCAGCACACTCTATTTTAGTTCTGTTACGACCCCTCCCCAAGACAACAAAAGGGAAGTTCTGGCACTGGGTGTAACACAAAACAATCAGTAATCCTAGTCAGTAAAAAAAGGTTTATTTATAATGTAGGTAGAATCTTTAATTACAGAAGTGCAACACAGGGAAGCTTTAAGCTTCCAAAGGCGTTCTGCGGTGTTCTTTTAAATAATTAATATTCGGTAGACACTCCTGATGAAATAGCAGAATAAATTCTACCGCTTGCTTCCTCACTGCGAGCCGCCATTGTTGTCTGAATCCAAACAGTTGCTTCTCTGATACATCACATCTACAAAAATCCCGCCCGGTGATCCTGATTGGCTTGTCCATTTTATGTGGTATTGAAACCCTCCCAATGGCAGCGATTCCAGATGGATGTTTGGAGACGTGTGGAGCTCTGAGGAACTACATCCATCTGGCGAGAGTCAGGTTAGAGGCAAGTAGTAACAGTGAGATAAAATGCAGACAGACAGGAATGAAAATGATATAAAAAAAGAAGGGATATTTTTAATAACCTTACCTAACAATAGAGTAACTGGCATTTATGAAAGGCAAGACAAACATAACAGGAAAAGACACACTTGACTATTTTAGATCTAAATTTTCAGATTTATCTGTTCTCTGCTGTTTTGCAGGAAAATACTGGGACGAAAATCTCACTTTTCATGCAGTGATAGTTAATAAATCAAATAGATGCTCCTGTCAATCCATTCTGTGGATATAATTGGAATTTTATCAGGGGTCAAGAAAAAAAAAAGAATACATTAGCAAACAATTTTGAAAATACACTATAACATTTTTGACTATAGTCAAAAGTTGGTTCTCATTCAATAAACTGCATTTCATCAATTTACTAATTCTGGGTTTACATGTCATTTAATCACATTGAGTATTAGAGTGTCTAATTCAAAAATCCAACAACAAGGTGTTTAAAGGTGAACCAATGTACAGATCAGTTAAAAAGATAAAGAAGCAAAACATTTCCAGTATGAATGATGTAGTTTCATTGTCTCTGACGTTAAAACTGGTCAAGTGATGGAAGTCTAATTAAAGGGTGGACTTACAGTCTGCATACTACAGATGTCACAACAAGGGTGTGAGCTCAGAAAACCTTCCCGTTCTGACTGAGTCATATAAAGAAACATTGCAAGTGCCCTCCTTTGAATAATGAAACCTTATCATGCACTAACAAGTATGTAAGTACTTTTAAACAATTGTGCTGAAAAAAGAGAGCACACTCAGACATAATAAAGAGTCAAAGAAGGCTCCTTAGTGGGTCAATGAGAGGACAAGACCACAAAGAAGCGGTCCCGTTCAGAGTCATTGATTTACTGAATGCTATCCCATCAATCAATGGGGCATATCAACATGTCTGTATAATCTTTAAGAAAGTTATATCAGAACTGTAACAGCAAATGGGAGCTGTAGACATTGGTTGAGGAGAGCTTAATATATATTGTCCTTTAAAGAAAATGTAAAGACAAATCTCTTTATATCAAATATGCAATTAATTTAATAACTATATGTTATTAAATTAACAGTAGTAGTCGTGAGTTGAGATATAAGGTGGAACTTATCTTTTAAAAGTGCATTACTCGTCAGTACATGTGAAACAAAACCAGAATGTGAGATTTTATGACTTTGTCTGTTCTAAATAGACACACTTCCTGCAACAACACGGCCCAACTATTAAAAACATAAAGGTGTTGTATATCGCATAAAATTATCTCATCAAATATATGGCTGAAAAACAAGCTTCTGAATTGGTATTTGTATAAAACCAAATAAGACCGAGCTGATCATAAAGAATAAAGGAAAAACTGTGAAAAAACAAAGGATTAGCTGTGAAGAAAACAAATCTTGTGCTTTTCTGACCAAAGTTAAAAAAAAATATGTAATCTGGACAGCAATATGTTTAACGTAAACACAAATGTGTAACTTAGAGTATAAATTTTTTTTTTCTTGTGATATATGAATGTTTAAATGAGTAGATAACATTTAAAAAAGTCATAATTTCCATAGACAGACATGACTCATCGTGCAGTGGATGTATTTTGATGTCAGAGTTTGGTGCTTCACGTCATATGTTTTACATTCCAGTTCAGTGAGACACCATCATGTTGTGTTCAGCAACAGTGCCCTGAGCATAAAAAAAAATAGTTAAAATAGCTCTTTATCATTATAATTCTTTTTTACAATGATTAAGAAGTAACAACACCTATGTGGTTTAAATACAACTGACTGACTTGATCTTTTTCCTACACCTCAGTAATGAGATGTTTCACCTCCAAACCACCTGATGGTCTATTTGTTATTTATGTTTGCTCTCTTTTAGACCAAAAGTAATGGCTGAAAATGAGATTTTCAGGAAAAAAAAACTCAAACTAAAACAGTCTTAAAAATCACTCTTCACCTTATCATGCAGCTTGCTGGCTCTGAATTCTGGTCCTACAACAACTTGCACAAACATGAAACTTTCATGAAAGCTTATGAGGATAACAAAAACAATTCCCTAAACTTTGTTATGGATAGTTATTTACATTAAACCAAACCTAATGCTGTTGCCGGGAACAATGATGTAACTGGAAAGGACAGGAAAACTGTTAGAAATTCTAAATATCAGTGTTATTTTGCTTGCTACCTAAACAACTAAAAACTGTATTAACATAGGAAAAAAAAAAACTAACATCCTTTTTGGTAATATAATTGTGAATTTACACAGATTCTAAGTGTAAAAGACCTATAAACCAGCAACGACAAAATTTATAATTCAACGTCATGTTCTTACGTCTAAATGCAAAAGAAATGCTGTTCAACCAGTTTACCTCAAGTGGAACATATAAAAAAAAACAGAGACAAACAAACGTTAAGGATAGGTAGCCACGTTCATGAACCATTGTTCTCATAATTACTGACTAATTTCCATCATGCGCGCACCTGATGTCATAGTACCTGCTCTGGCTGGATATAAAGCTTCTGCTTTAGACCACTAAACATTACCAGTCAACCAGCAAAGAGAAAGGATCAGAGAGCATCGCAACAAGGGAACTATTCGGGAAAAGCCTGTAAGTGTTACACTTTTGAATTCTAAACTTTTGAATCAGTTTTTAATATATATATATATATATATATATACATATATATATATACAGATAGATATATAGATCTAAGATGGATGAAAATTAAAAATGTTTTCCTTATAACTACATGTTCAGAGAAGTGATTAGTGCAAAGTCTATTTGCAAACTAAATCTGACTAATTTATGTAATAAATAGGATCAGATTGGAAAGCATGTAATAGAATTTGAATCTGCCTTGGTTTGATTTGATTACGTATTTCCCCCTTAGAACGGTAACATTTGTTGGAAAATGACGTTATACAAATTTATACATTTGAACAGTACTGAATATAAATCAAATTAAGTTGGTGTTGTCTCACATCAGCAAACTCCACCGGGTCAATTCTTAATACAATATCAGATAAACTGTTAATCCAATTACTAAGTATGATACAATCTGAGACTTTTTTTTTAAAAAAAGGACAAAAGTTTAATAAATTAAAGGCCTGGTTACATATACAGAAAAGCAAACATGAAAAAAGGAAAAATGCCACAACACTAGAAAGGCTTCAATTTGAAAAGCAATCCTTGAAGTAAATACCAATTAACAACCATATAATTTTTTAAACAGGAAAAAAATATCCAGGAGAGAATGATGATGAAGAATTTATTGGTGCTGTTTCTTATTGCTGGTAAGTGAATGAATATGACACAAGATGTGCTGTTGAAGAATATCATAAAAAGATAAGTTATATAATGGTTACCATTTTATAACAATTACTGTCCAATTTAATTTAGGTATAGCCACAACACTGACGACTGCTGCTACAACAACTGCTGCTTCAACCACAAACAATGCTGCTTCAACCACAACTGCTGCCCAAACAACAACCACTGCTGCACCAACCACAACCAATGCTGCTTCAACTATAACTGCTGCCCAAACTACAACCACCTCAGCACCAACTACAACCACTGCTGCACCAACAACAACCGAAGCTGCTTCAACCACAACTGCTGCCCAAACAACAACCACTTCAGCACCAACCACAACCACTGCTGCACCAACCACAACCAATGCTGCTTCAACCACAACTGCTGCCCAAACAACAACCACCTCAGCACCAACCACAACCACTGCTGCACCAACCACAACCAATGCTGCTTCAACCACAACTGCTGCCCAAACAACAACCACCTCAGCACCAACCACAACCACTGCTGCACCAACCACAACTGCTGCCCTAACAACAACCACCTCAGCACCAACCACAACCAATGCTGCTTCAACCACAACTGCTGCCCAAACAACAACCACCTCAGCACCAACCACAACCACTGCTGCACCAACCACAACCAATGCTGCTTCAACCACAACTGCTGCCCAAACAACAACCACCTCAGCACCAACCACAACCACTGCTGCACCAACCACAACTGCTGCCCTAACAACAACCACTTCAGCACCAACTACAACCACTGCTGCACCAACCACAACCAATGCTGCTTCAACTACAACTGCTGCCCAAACAACAACCACCTCAGCACCAACCACAACCACTGCTGCACCAACCACAACCAATGCTGCTTCAACCACAACTGCTGCCCAAACAACAACCACTTCAGCACCAACCACAACCACTGCTGCACCAACCACAACCACTGCTGCCCCAACCACAACTGCTGCCCAAACAACAACCACTTCAGCACCAACCACAACTGCACCAACAACAACAACTGCTGCTCCAACCACAACCAATGCTGCCACAACCCCTCATGCCCCAACCACAACTGCTACTGGCCCAACCATTGCCAGTGCTGCCCCAACCACATCTACAACAACCACTGCTAGCCCAATAACAACAACATCCACCCCAACAGCAACCACAGTGTCCACAACAACAGCCTCTTCAGCTGTGAGTCAGAAAGCAAGTTTCCTTTTCCTCACAGCAGTCATTGCAGCTGCTATTTTTAACTGAAAATAGAACTTGAAATGTCATAAAATTCCTATGAAATGTTCATTATTTATTTATGTATGTATTTATTTATTTATATTATTGTTATTTATTTTATCGTCTTTTGCACTGTACTTCAAATGGATCATTTTCATAAAACAAATTCATATTTATTATATATTTATAAATCAATCACTGTGATGGTATTATTTTCTCCAATTTCCATTCAGTAGAGAAACCTTTATTTATTTATTTATTTTAGCTAGAAATGTTCAGGCAGAACCAAATTATCCACATAAAAATGTTTGCAAATATTAAACATATTTAACTTATGTTTTTTGGAAGAAGTTATCTCAGGTTTTACCTGCAGCATTTTTCCAGTATTTATTTATACTATTGCCTTAAAATGTTAGACACAATATGTGCTACGCATAGTAGTGCCTGGTTTGTAACTGTAATTTGAATGTTTTATTTATATATATAAATATCTCCTATGAATTTTTTATAGTAATAAAGAATAAAAAAATATTATTCAGACAAACTTGATTGTGTGTGACTCAATGGCATGCACAATGACACATCTATCAACATATTGCAGCTTCATAATGAATGAACATATCATAATATTCATAGAAGAAAAAACAAGGTATTCTTTTTTTATTGGAGTCCTGTCTTGCAATGTAGCAATGACAATTGCTACATTGTCTTTGGATTGGATTGTCTTAATGCCAAAAAGAGCCCCACAGATTTTACTTTCACAAGCGGAGCCTTACCGCTTTCGCCATAGTGCTCCACTTGACTTATACATGCAAGAAGCTTGGACACTGAAACAAGAAGGTAGAAGAGAGAAAAACAGGAGAAAAGGTGAACAAGAAAGAGGAGATAAAATGGAGAGAACAATACATCCTCAGTCTGTTCTTCACCTGCAAAGAGAGATGTAAAAAGAACAGCACAACTAGCCGATAAGAAAGTGTTAGAGATACAATCAAGTAAAGCCTTGATACCATCACTGAAGAATATACACTATTAATACGACATGTATAAAGTGACGGCTGAAGATAATAATAGGGGTTTTCTGTATAGAAGTGAGTCTGTAATTACCTGGATCCAAGTACCTGCAGGTGTTTTTGAGAGTGCACTTGTGTACAAAAGGTTTATCCATTAAAAAGACGCTCAATAGTGGTTGTGAAAATTAATTATGAGGGACAGTTGAAAACAAAGCATCTGGTTTTTAGTTTAAAGATATTGGGGACAACAAAGCAGAGCTCCTTCACTGCAGGATGAAAATAACTCTAAGAGCAGGTTCCACTACAAACCTGCAGAGACATATCAGAGCTGTCAAGCTAGAGGAGAGTTTGGTTCTGGTTCTGTAGATGTCTTTGCAGTTTTTTGTTAATTTGTTCAACAAAACAAAGTTACATTGTTCTGTAATTCAACTGATGTTTTTTCCTCAACCTCTTACTTTTTTTTTTTTTTTTTTTTTTTTTTTTCCCCAGTGTCCTGTCTAGCAATATGGCAATAGGAATTGATGTCTCAATGCCAGATAGAGCTCGACAGATTTTGCTTTTACAAGTGGAGCAAACGGCTTTCGCCATAGTGCTCCACTTGATTTATGCTTGTAAATAGCTTTATTATGATTCCTGCAAGGAGAATTTCAAATTATATGGACATGGCAATGGGAGAGTAAAGGAAGAACAAAAAGTGAAAGAAAAGAAAAAAAAGAGTAGAGGTGAAAGAAAGAGGAGATAAAAGGGAGAGAATGATAAAACCTTCTTTGTCTGCTCCATCACCTGGAAAGAGACACAAAAAGAACAGCACAACCAACAGACATAAAGCAACAGATACACTCGAATAACACCTAGATGCCATTGCTAAATCATATATATTATTATGTAAGCTGACATGTGTAATGTGATATTTGAAAAAAGAAAGTGAAAGAACATAAATAAATAAATAAATAAATTATAAGATTACTGTATATAAGTGAACACTTAATACCTGGGACCCAGCACCTGTGGGAGATGTGAAAGTGCACTAGTTTAGGTGAAGATTATCCAGAAATAGCTTGATAGTGATTGTGGAGAACCGAAGACCCACCTTCCCCGAGCACAGAGGCAGGCGTCAGGGGACCCGTAACCCCGGACTCCCAAAGGGGTCCCTAAAGCAGGTCGCCCAGGAGGGGCCGACACAGGATATCTGCAACCCCCCCCCCCCCAAGGAAGGAGCAGAGACGACCCCGAGGAAATCCCCCAGCCACCGCAATGCCGACGCCCTCAAGAGCCGCGGAGACGAGCCCGTGGGCTCCGCCGGCAGCTAGCCCCGCTGAAGTGGTCCCGGCCATGGGCCCTGAGGGCCAGAGGCCCCAGGGGCGCCCCGCCCCCGCGACGGGGGCCCCGGCCGCCCCCCGGGGGGCCAGGCCCCGCGAAGAGGCCGCCGGGAGTGGGCCGGCGCACGCCCGGGAGCCCGCCCCAAACCCGAAGCCAAGCAATGCGCCAGGGGGCCAAGACGCCCGCCAACGAAGTGGAGGAGGGCAGGACGTGGGGGGATGGGCTCCGCACCTAGCGGAGACTTGAGATGTTCTTGGGAGAGGGAGCCAATTAGTAATTATTACCAATTAGTAATAATTAGCAGCATAAACTTGTCAGGGTTCAGTTTTGCCCGCTTGTCCCTGGACTGTTTGAGATCCTTCCACCACTCATTCAGCCCAGTTCTCCACTCCACCCTTAATCAAATCCACCTGTCATCACTATTCAAGCCTCAGCACACCTGCCAATACATAAACTTCCCTCAGTCTGATCTTCCCCGCTGGATCGTCTGCAGTATTCCTCTGACAGCGTCCTCACTGCATATGAACTTCATTCATACCTCGTCCTTGCCTCATGTCTTGCTGTCTGCTCCCTTCGTCTGCCAAGCCTCTGCTCCCCTCATCTGACAAGCCTGTGTCTTCTCACGTCTACCAGCTCCAGCCATCAACACACCTCTACTCCAGTCTGTTACAGCCTTTTGGCTCTCCATTCCACTATTTAACCTTCCAATAAAGACTCTCTAAATATGGCTCTGCTCTGTGTGTAGCTGAATTTGGGTTCAAAACTCCACAAGCCTTGACAAAACTAGCAGCAGAATCAACAGAGTATTTTAACAGAGTATATTAACTAAGCTAACTCTTCCTAATTTGCTGATACTAATGAAACCCTAAAATATAACTTTGAATAGCAGAAGATCTTTCTGTATTCCAAATCTGATCTTTATCCTCCAGGTGTCAACTTCCTAGACCTGGAGGGGAGGCAATGATGGTCTGTGGTCCTCCTTTCTGATGACCATGCATTCTCTGTTGTTCGACTCAGTTTCCTTACACCCCATGAGCTAGGCTTCTCACACATATGTCGAGACCTTCTGGTCTTGGAGGGTCTGGAATGGGTATGTGCGAACACTATTTTTGACACACGCTGGAATCTTCCACCAAAACATGTTACTCTGGTCGAGGCACTTCTTGTTGTTCTTTTAGAAAATAAATTGTGGATTCTGATAAAACAGAAGCAGCTTCTCATGCTTCCGCCTGCGCTGCCATGTTTCTTTTTGTTCCACTGTGGGCTCTGCAGCATTTGCTTTCGTCACAGTTGTACGTCTGGCCTTAAACCATAATACTGCAATAGGATTGCCCTGAAGCGTTTTTGGTTTGGTCCCAAACGATTGAGGTGGGAGCAGGACAAGATGGGTTCTTGTGTGTTAGTGAACGCACAAATACTGTGACAATACCGTTTGCAGACAAGGTTAGATTTTAATCATAGATCGACTTTATCATAAGCATTAAAAACCACAGCGTGTTAATAATATAACCTACAGGGGACAGTGGGTACATCCGCCACCCAGGTGCTGGGACCTAACCTGCTCTCCAAACACCGCTCATACAAATGCAGAGTGCAATGTCCCATCAGCTTACACATTTATCAAACTTCTCTGATGTTTCTTCACAGTTTCTTGGCTTTTTTTCCATTGGTACTGTTTCACCATAGAACGAATAAACGATTAGCTCACTCATTTAAATACACTTTAACATTCATGAGGGGCTTTGTATTGACATGATATGCAAACGTTCAGGTGCAGCTGTGGTCTATAAAGAAAAATGGCATGCTAGTGTGTGTCTGTGAGTGTGCATGGTTTTATAAATCAGATTTTTCCCCCCATTTTTTTGTTTTGGCTTACATACAATTTTAGTATGGATTCTATGCAATGTTTTATATTTTAGACCCTAGATTGTGCCTGACAAAACAGAAGGTAGATGCAGGGTCCTTGGGGCAAGCTAACCTGGTTCTCGCCAGATGGATTTTTGTTCTGCAGATCTCCACACATCCATTTATGATTGCTCCATTGGAGATGTACTTCAGAAAGAGGGGCCTTATTAAAAATCCTTGCATATGATTGGATAAACCAATTGTCTGTCATCTTTACTGACAACAGAGGCTAAACGCTATCGCCAAACACGGTTGGAAGATAAGCAAAAACATAGTTTTCTGTAACAAAAAGCCTCCAAAGGCGTTCTGCAGTGTTCTTTTAAATAATTAATATTCGGTAGACACTCCTGATGAAATAGCAGAATAAATTCTACCGCTTGCTTCCTCACTGCGAGCCGCCATTGTTGTCTGAATCCAAACAGTTGCTTCTCTGATACATCACATCTACAAAAATCCCGCCCGGTGATCCTGATTGGCTTGTCCATTTTATGTGGTATTGAAACCCTCCCAATGGCAGCGATTCCAGATGGATATTTGGAGACGTGTGGAGCTCTGAGGAACTACATCCATCTGGCGAGAGTCAGGTTAGAGGCAAGTAGTAACAGTGAGATAAAATGCAGACAGACAGGAATGAAAATGATACAAAAAAAGAAGGGATATTTCTAATAACGTTACCTAGCAATAGAGTTACTGACATTTATGAAAGGCAAGACAAACATAACAGGAAAAGACACACTTGACTATTTTAGATCTAAATTTTCAGATTTATCTGTTCTCTGCTGTTTTGCAGGAAATAGTTAATAAATCAAATAGATGCTCCTGTCAATCCATTCTGTGGATATAATTGGAATTTTATCAGGGGTCAATAAAAAAAAAGAATACATTAGCAAACAATTTTGAAAATACACTAACATTTTTGACTATAGTCAAAAGTTGGTTCTCATTCAATAAACTGCATTTCATCAATTTACTAATTCTGGGTTTACATGTCATTTAATCACATTGAGTATTAGAGTGTCTAATCCAAAAATCCAACAACAAGGTGTTTAAAGGTGAACCAATGTACAGATCAGTTAAAAAGATAAAGAAGCAAAACATTTCCAGTATGAATGATGTAGTTTCATTGTCTGTGACGTTAAAACTGGTCAAGTGATGGAAGTCTAATTAAAGGGTGGACTCCCAGTCTGCATACTACAGATGTCACAACAAGGGTGTGAGCTCAGAAAACCTTCCCGTTCTGACTGAGTCATATAAAGAAACATTGCAAGTGCCCTCCTTTGAATAATGAAACCTTATCATGCACTAACAAGTATGTAAGTACTTTTAAATAATTGTGCTGAAAAAAGAGAGCACACACTCAGACATAAGAAAGAGTAAAAGAAGGCTCCTCAGTGGGTCAATGAGAGGACAGGACCACAAAGAAGCGGTCCCGTTCAGAGTCACAGATTTACTGAATGCTATCCCATCAAATCAATGGGGCATATCAACATGTCTGTAGTAATCTTTAAGAAAGTTATATCAGAACTGTAACAGCAAATGGGAGCTGTAGACATTGGTTGAGGAGAGCTTAATATATATTGTCCATTAAAGAAAATGTAAAGACAAATCTCTTTATATCAAATATGCAATTAATTTAATAACTATATGTTATTAAATTAACAGTAGTAGTCGTGAGTTGAGATATAAGGTGGAACTTATCTTTTAAAAGTGCATTACCCGTTAGTACATGTGAAACAAAACCAGAATGTGAGATTTTATGACTTTGTTTGTTCTAAATAGACACACTTCCTGCAACAACACGGCCCAACTATTAAAAACATAAAGGTGTTGTATATCGCATAAAATTATCTCATCAAATATATGGCTGAAAAACAAGCTTCTGAATTGGTATTTGTATAAAACCAAATAAGACCGAGCTGATCATAAAGAATAAAGGAAAAACTGTGAAAAAACAAAGGATTAGCCGTGAAGAAAACAAATCTTGTGGTTTTCTGAATAAGGTTAAAATAATTATGTAATCTGGACAGAAATACACTCACTGGCCACTTTATTAGGTACCCCATGCTAGTAACAGTTTGGACCCCCTTTTGCCTTCAGAACTGCCTCAATTCTTCGTGGCATAGATTCAACAAGGTGCTGGAAGCATTCCTCAGGGAGTTTGGTCCATATTGACATGATGGCATCACACAGTTGCCGCAGATTTGTCGGCTGCACATCCATGATGCGAATCTCCCGTTCCACCACATCCCAAAGATGCTCTATTGGATTGAGATCTGGTGACTGTGGAGGCCATTTGAGTACAGCGAACTCATTGTCATGTTCAAGAAACCAGTCTGAGAGGATTCCAGCTTTATGACATGGCGCATTATCCTGCTGAAAGTAGCCATCATGGGTTGGGTACATTGTGGTCATAAAGGGATGGACATGGTCAGCAACAATACTCAGGTAGGCTGTGGCGTTGCAACGATACTCAATTGGTACCAAGGGACCCAAAGAGTGCCAAGAAAATATTCCCCACACCATGACACCACCACCACCAGCCTGAACCGTTGATACAAGGCAGGATGGATCCATGCTTTCATGTTGTAGATGCCAAATTCTGACCCTACCATCCGACTGTCGCAGCAGAAATCGAGACTCATCAGACCAGGCAACGTTTTTCCAATCTTCTATTGTCCAATTTAGATGAGCTTGTGCAAATTGTAGCCTCAGTTTCCTGTTCTTAGCTGAAAGGAGTGGCACCCGATGTGGTCTTCTGCTGCTGTAGCCCATCTGCCTCAAAGTTCGATGTACTGTGCGTTCAGAGATGCTCTTCTGCCCACCTTGGCTGTAACGGGTGGTTATTTGAGTCACTGTTGCCCTTCTATCAGCTCAAACCAGTCTGGCCATTCTCCTCTGACCTCTGGCATCAACAAGGCATTTCCGCCCACAGAACTGCCGCTCACTGGATGTTTTTTCTTTTTCGGACCATTCTCTGTAAACCCTAGAGATGGTTGTGCGTGAAAATCCCAGTAGATTAGCAGTTTCTGAAATACTCAGACCAGCCCTTCTGGCACCAACAATCATGCCACGTTCAAAGTCACTCAAATCACCTTTCTTCCCCATACTGATGCTTGGTTTGAACTGCAGGAGATTCTCTTGGCCATGTCTACATGCCTAAATGCACTGAGTTGCCGCCATGTGATTGGCTGCTTAGAAATGAAGTGTTAACGAGCAGTTGGACAGGTGTACCTAATAAAGTGGCCGGTGAGTGTATGTTTAACGTAAACACAAATGTGTAACTTAGAGTTTAAAAAGTTTTTTTTTTCTTGTGATATATGAATGTTTAAATGAGTAGATAACATTTAAAAAAGTCATAATTTCCATTGACAGACATGACTCATCGTGCAGTGGATGTATTTTGATGTCGCTTCACGTCATATGTTTTACATTCCAGGGGTCCGTTCTTCGTACGTCGCTAACTCAGTTAGCAGGATTTCATTGTTGACGATTTGGCATGATCTTGGATCGTTTGGTTCTTCGAAAGACTTCCTGCACTTGTTGTCATAGCAACAAGTGCGCCAGCTTGAGCCTGCTCCAGAGCAGGCTTATTTCATGTAAACAAGATTAGATCACGGCTGTATAAGCGGAGGAGATGGGAAGTCTGCCGTAGCCGTGTCCATTTTTACGACTGCAACCTGTTGCGGAAGGTGCAAGAATAATTTGCAGAGTTTTTCGAATTAATCGCGTATTGCGCAATAGACAGGATCCTTTAGCGCAGCGCGACAGTGTAATTGTAGAGAGATTTTTCTTGGTGGCTGTTATAAACAGACAAACACATCATTTAACAGTGGCTTTTAAAGAGGAAAAAGTGGTGTTGGGGCCATAAATCTAAAATTTTAAGTTATTTGTATGATGGTTTGCTTTTTATTTTTATCATATTCTGTAAGAAGATTTGTTCGGGCCATTTTATTGTGAAGTTTAGTTTTACTTTGAAAGGCTTGCTTCCTGTCGAGCCGTATATTGTATTAGAAAAAACTATGGTTGGATTATCTAGACACGGAGCAATACAGTTTTACCGTGTAAACTGTGGATGACTTGGAAAAGGAAGATTTTCATTTTTTATGGATAAAAATTATTATTTTTGTTAAAATTCCCAGTTTGCACGTGTCCTTTACTTCCCGTGTCTAAGGAATGACACTTCGAAATTTGGATCTCTTGACATAACAAGTCCCTTTTTAAAATACAGTATAATAATTAAAGGCTACCATTTTGTAGAATATTCTTGTATTTCACTTTTACTTGTCCCCATGTTCTAGTGGGTCCCATGGAGGCTCTGATATAAAAGAACAAAGTAAATATGAAATTATTAAAAT